>NC_056748.1:693730224-694030224 GCF_019279795.1 Protopterus annectens | reverse complement strand
GATTATGCAAGGCCTTTTTGAGAGGAGTTTTTCTCCTAAAGCCACCTATAAAGCATCCTCCTCCGCAATGGGATCTAAACTTAATGTTGGCATCCTTGATTCTACCTCCCTTCGAACCGTCTGCTTCATGTTCTTTGAAGTTATTGACGTGGAAAACTATATTTTTACTGGCTGTCACTTCTGTAAGAAGGGTTTCCGAGATTCAAGCTCTCTGTATTCGTTCACCTTATTTGGTTTTTCATAAGGACAGGGTATCGTTAAGAACTAACCCTTCCTTTCTCCCCAAGGTTGTATCTCAAACCAATATTAACCAATCTATAGATCTACCAGTCTTTTTCCCTAAATATTCTGACAGAGCTGAACAGAAATTGCATTTTTTGGATGTCCATCGTCAGCTCAGGTACTACTTGCATAGGACTAAACAAATTAGAAAATCGGACCAATTGTTTGTCTCTTATGCAGAAAACAGGTTAGGTCTTCCAGTTTCTAAAGTGACCTTATCCAGATGGTTGACTTCCACCATTTCCTATGTGTACTCTCTCAGAGGCAAACAACTATCTTCTAAGCCAAAAGCACATTCCACCAGGAGTCTATCCACTTCTGCAGCCTTTCAGGATAGACTTCCCATTGATACCATTTGTGCAGCAGCTACTTGGGCCACGCCTCATACCTTTGTTTCTCATTACAAGTTGGATTTGGCCTCCAGAGATAGGGCCAGTTTTGGTTCCACAGTTCTCAAGAGTCTGTTCCGTTGAGCCACCCGGGATACAGGTGCTAGGGACGCGGTCCCATCCAGCAAGAATGAAGGCGAGCTTGACAACTTAACATTTAGAAGTTATGTACCTACCATAACGTTCCATGTTAGTTGTCTTCTCTCGCCTTCTTTCTTGCATCCCTCCCTCCTTCCCCCTGGCCTGGACAGATCTTGAAGAGTTCCTAATAGTTTGTTTCCTCTGGATCTTTGTTATGAGGACTTCCTTTAGGAAACCTTGTTCCTAATTTGGTTAGGATAACCTTTAGCAGGGTAAGTTAGCTGCCAAACGAGATCTGAGGTAGTTCCGCCTTGCATCATGGGATATAGGGTTGCCTCGAGCTGGTAAAAGGAGTTCTCGAGCTAAAGCAAGTGCCGAGTCGGAGCCGAGGATCGGCTCCGAACCCATCCAGCAAGAAAGAAGGCGAGAGAAGACAACTAACATGGAACGTTATGGTAGGTACATAACTTCTAATTTTTGTCCAAGGTCACTTCTGAGGCTAACTTAAACCAAGTCATCAATTTTCCAGTCTTCTTTCCGAACTTTCAAAACAAGGGAGAATACCTTCTCCATACCTTGGATGTGCATAGACAACTGCATTTCTGTTTGGACATAACCAAAACATTCAGGAAATCTGACCAGCTTTTCATATCCTTTTCTAAGTCCAGATTAGGTAAGCCAGTTTCCAAGGTTAGGCTAGCCAATTGGATTACCAGTTGTATCAAACTTGCCTATTCCTCTAAGGCATTTCCTTACCTGGTCGTATTAAAGCCCATTCTACCAGATCTGCTTCTACTTCTTCAGCCTATTGGTCTAAACTTCCCGTAGATTAAACTGGAGGTAAAGCTCTCTCCAACCAAGACTGAACTTGACAGTCATGAGGAGAAGGTAAACATTTGCACCACACCACACTCATCACATAGTCTCACTAAATCTACACCACCAAAATCCACACATAGTAACACAAAAGCATTCGCGGAGGCTCTCAATAATAATCTGTCTAAGCAACCTCCATCCCCCAACACAACCCAAATGAGACACAGCCCACAGACTCAGTGTGCCACTCAACCATAGCCAATAAGGCAAAACAACGTATCCAACACACTAGTCATAGGTGACTCTATAGTCAGGCACAGTGATGTCCCACTCACCCGGCTAAACAAGGAGAAGGTTACTGTCAGCTGCCTGTCGGGTGCCAGGATCCGTCACATAACCCACGCACTCAGGTCACTCCACAACAAGTACAAATATGACTCTCTCATTGTCCATGTTGGTGTGAATGACCTCAGATGTACCTCCCTGGACTACATGAAAAGAGACCTGGAAGAGCTGTCCGATCTTGTAGCCCAGGCAGGTATGACCCTAGCCCTGAATAGCATTCTTCCATCGCCCAGAATGATACCACAGTACAAGGACAAAATGATTGACTTCAACAATTGGCTAAGCTTCTGGTGTCATTCTAAGGGAATCCAGTATCTGTCTGCTTGGGATGACATGGTCAACAGACCACGATGCTTTGCCACAGATGCCTGCACCTGTCGCCCCTGGGATTCCAGATACTGGCCAAGGCTCTTGCTGCCCCTATAGTGCCTTTTTTAGGCAAGGTTTAAATAACAAATTCACCACCATAACAGGAACAGGCAAGCAAAAACTGAGGGTAATGCTACTTCAGTGCTAGAAGTCTAAATCTCAAAATGCACTCACTCGAGGCACTCCTTAAAATGGAGAACATTGGTATCTGTGCAGTGACTGAGACCTGGTTCAAGGCTCCAGAGAGCACCCCTGCACTACCAGGCTATAACTCATAGCACACTTTTCGGCCATGTAACCTGGACCGAAACACCAAAGGCGGAGGTGTGTCCATATTCATTAAGGATATCCACACCTTCAGGCTAGTTGCTCAGCACAATGCATCCAAGGTTATCCAAGTAACTAACTCTGGGCAAAACTACAATCCAAATTGTAGCTTGATACAGATCCCCCACCATGCCCCAGGATTCCCACTCCTCTTTTCTTGATGTACTGGAAAATATTAGGGTTCAACCAAACACCCTAATAATGGGTGACTTCAACTTCCCCACCATTAACTGGGAAAACTACTCGTGTACCAACTCCTTAGCTCAACGATTTCGGGAATTCATAAACTCCAATGCCCTGGATCAACTTATCCACACCCCCACCAGGGGCAACAGTATCCTAGACCTAGTCATTACCAACATAAGTGACCGGTGTTCCACACCTGAAGTCAACTCCTCGTTGGTCTGATCCCGACCATAAGCTAATCACCCTTGATATCCACATCCCACCCCCACCCCCTATTAAGGAAATTGCAGTAAAAAATTTCTCCATGCTTCTTGAGACAAAGGTTGTGAGCTTCATGACACCCATGCAGATGGACAATACAGTTACAACTGCTGAATCCTACACAAATGCACTCTATAAGCACTTACACAAGTGCATGGATCATGCTATCCCAAACAGAACCAAGACGCTGTCCTCCAAAAAACAGGAAGCCAGTCTGGTGGTCCCCTGCCATAAACAAACTGTACAACAGAAGGAAGAAACTGTTGTAAAAGAGAGTAAAATCCCATGAGTGGAGGAGCTCCCTGGTCAGCCTCAGTGAGAAGCCGAGATCCCTTATAAGATCCTCCAAAGCTAGTTACAAAAACAATCGTCACTAATTCCAAGGACAACCACAAAGCATTCTATAGCTATGTCAAGAATCTCGATGGCAACACCCAGATCTGCTCTGAGTTACAGCACGAATGCACTAAAATTACAGAACCAACTGATATTGTCAACATCCTGGCAGATAGGTTCAGTGCTAACTTTACCCCCCTCTCACCCCCTAAAGGGCCCATATCTATACAGGAAGAATGCAGAGTCCCTGTAAGCACAACTATGCAGGTAAAAGCTGCACTCTCTAAAGCCAAAAACACAGCATCCATGGGACCGGACAACATCCCAGGCTGCGTTTTACACGAACTTCAGAATGAACTGGCTCCCCACTTAAGCACCACGTTCAATAATAGCCTCACATCAGGCTTTGTGCCCACTGAATGGCGCACAGCAACAGTTATCCCACTTCACAAAGGGGGAGCCACCAGTGATCCCGGGAACTATCGACCTAGTAGCCTGACAAGCCTGGTCTGCAAGGCCATGGAACATATCATCATGGAACTCATCAACAAAGACATTGGTAACCTCCAAACTCTGGATCCCACCCAGTTCGGGTTTGTGAAAGGCAGGTCATGCCTCCTGAACCTGATCGACTTCTTTGAGGCAGTCACCAAGCCATAGATGAGGGTAAGGTGGTTCACACAGCCTATCTTGACCTCACCAAGGCTTTTGGCACCATTCCCCATTCTGGAATTATAGCTAAACTCACTAAACTAGGTATAAATCCCTACGTCACAAGATGGGTTGCCAACTGGCTCACTGACAGAACCCACACTGTAAAAGTTGCAGACTCCAAATCTGACCTCAAAGCAGTGACAAGTGGAGTACCACAGGGTTCCATCCTGGGACCTCTCCTGTTTGGAATCTACTTCTCTGAAGTACAGGCTAACACAGAAGGCCTCTGGCTAATGAAGTTCGCAGATGACTGCAAACTAGGAGCTGTAGTCAAGTCCCCAAATGATGTGGACATCCTGCAGAAGGGCCTCACTGAGACAGATGCCTGATGTCAGAGCCACAGCCTCAAGCTCAATGCCAAAAAGTGTAGTGTCATCCCCTTTGGTAAAAGCTTTGTACCCATGAAACTACCACATAGGCAGCAATCTGCTTAACACCGAATGCGTGATAAGAGACCTTGGACCCAGGTGGACAGCAGTCTCTCCTTTGATAGTCACATCGCCACAGTAGACAGGAAGTCCTTCTACGTGGCACACCTCATCATAAAAGGGTTCTCATCCTGGAAAAAAGAGGTCATTGTTCCCCTCTACTCGACACTCATTAGACCCATTATAGAGTACAATGCCCCTTTTTGGAATGTACCTCACAAGACATCTGCAGCAGCTGGAAAGGCCACAGAAGTACCTCACAAAGAGGATTACTGGCCTCAAACAAATGCCCTACACTGACCACCACAAAAAACTCCAGCTTTACTCCATAGCATATCGCCTACTCCGAGGTGATCTCTGCCTAACATATAAAGCTATGTCAAACCTAGAGCTGTTGGACATGCTACACCTAAAGAAATCCCAATCCCTCCAAGCTACACGCTGTAGGGACCTAAACCTTATCAACACAATAAACAGGACATGCTGGAGGGATAGATTCCTGTCTCAGAGACTTTCCATACTTTGGAACAGGCTACCCATCTATGTCAAGCAAAGTTCTTCATTAGCACTTTTCAAGAAAAATCTTGATGAGTGGATGGGAAATAGGAAATACACCCCGGGGATCACTTCTGTGTCTCTGCTCAACAGTGGCACAGGAAAATTACTTTCTTGGGTGGCGTAAGCCAGGGACCCTTGTTTGCTAGGCTTACGTAGGCCCTTGGGCCGATAGCCTAGTACCTACCTATGAACCTATGAAATATGTGCAGCTGCTGCGTGGTCTAGTCATCATACTTTTATTTCCCATTACAAACTGAACATTATTTCCAGGGCCAGGACATATTTTGGTTCCACTGTGCTCCAGTATATCCTTCCTTGAGGATCTCCCAAGTTCTTTTAGTAGCTGGGGACTCTGTCCCATAGATTGAAAAGCAAATGAAGTAAACAACATCAGATAAAAAAGTTATGTACTTACCATAACATTCCATCAGTGTTGCTTGTCATTTGCTCTTCAACCTTCCCTCCCTCCATCCCCCTGCCTTTTCAAGGACCTAACAGATATTGTTTAAACAGATACTTCTGTTCCCCTTTTGAGCTTCTGAAGTATCCTAGCCTGGCTGATTCCTTTATGCTAAATAATTTCTCTTACCTTTTAGTATTATGATTATGTGATGTACTAGGTTGCAGCAAACTCGGAGGGATTTGGAGGAGAGGAGCATCATGGGTAGGGGAGGACCTCAGATGTTGGAGCCTGCAGCTTTGGTATATGGCTGAGTTGGATCGCATGCTCGGATCCGAAACCCGTAGGTTGAAGAGCAAATGAGAGGCAACAACACAGATGGAACATTATGGTGAGTACTAACTTCTTTTTAAATAAACAAAAAAATAATAAAAGTAGATTTTGTAGGATATAACATAAAATATGTAGGGATAACACATGCAAGAGGGTATGGTTTGTAATGCTTGCATAACAACTATTCTCTTGATAATCTGACTTACCAGAATTTAATAGAGTTAAACTTAACACAGGAGATAGAAATATACAAGTGACAGTCAAGACCGAAAACAACTACAGATCCACTATGCTTTTACTTGCATGACTTGGTAAATGTAGTAACTGTGTGTGAAAAATGTTTACCTTTTTAAAGTGATATTAGAAAGTGATTCTAAAGTGAAGTATAAAGGAATGTTCATGCATATTTGTTTGGTTCTACAGCAGCATTTCTTAGTGTTTTCATTTCAGGGTACATCTCTTTAATGGGTGTCTGTATGATTACAAAATTGAAAGTCTTACAGCCTTGCTTTCATTGAAAGCAAGTCAGTCAGGGTAAGTTAAACTAGAATATTTTCTGGGAGAGTAATGAGATGGCAAACTAAATTTTCCCAGCAGACTGTTTTGTTGGAAATGCTGAGTGCGCAAATTGGTTTAACTAAGGAAATAATTTTTTTGAACTATGATAGAGAATCAGAATTGCCTAGACATATTAAGGTCTTATTGAGTCTAATTATTATGGCTGCCAAAAAAGCAGTTACTAGAAAATTAATTTCAAAGTCTAAACCAACTTTACTAGAAGTAGCGAAGATAGTAACCGAGAGAAAACAACTGGAATTGGGATATTTAGAAAAGGGTAGGAGCAAATAACACAGGAAAAAAAATGGGAAGTGTGGGATATGTACATGCAGAGGAGGAATGAGGTTTAAAAGAAGGCAGGAATTGAATCAGCTATGTACTAGTTGACCGACATGACCGGATATAGTATAAGTGATGTATAATTTTGGCAGCTGCAGTTGTGTTGACATGATTTGTAATGTATGATGTTTGCAACTGAGATTGTGTCAGTGTAGTTTATTTTCATTTATATAAATGTAAGATGCATGATAATTTAATAAAGATGTTTCTTGTTTAAAAAAAAAACAAGAAATAAGCAGTGAAAAAATGTAAGTTAAACTAGAGTCTTCAATTAAAAAGTTGATATTAAAGCTTCATATCTCTGAACATAGAGATAGTACGAGGATTGCACTGCCTTAGAATAGAGCATACTATATAGTTTTATTTTATTTTATTTTTTCAAATAGTGTCTTAATTTGTACAGCACTGTACATCTCACTCAATGAATGACTTATTTGTGGAAGAGGTTACTCAATGCCTTCAGTTCTGTAGATCAGCAGTTTAACAAACTTCTTGTTCTGCAAGCAGCTGCAGACCATTTGAGGTCAGTTTTTGTGAGTGTTTGTGAACTGCACATTTTTATTTTATGTCGCCTTTGATGCATTCAAAGCTCTAACCTTTACTAGACCAGTCTGAATGTCATTAGACAGCACTGGCAAAGAGTACTTGGTTGTCTCCTCCAAAAAAGCTCAAAAATGTGGTGTTTTAAAAATGTAGTTGAATCCTCTTCTGCTTCTGAAAATTTCCTATAGAATAATAAGAGGAAAAAAAACATCACCACTCTTCAAGAAAAAAAAAGAATATAAAGGATAAGCCCAGATAAAATCACTTTAGCTAGCAGATCTAGGAGACTGTCTGTCCAATACCCTTCCTGTGGGAGGAATTAAAGATATCTTGCTGAAGTTTCAGTAGTTTATACAATTAAGTAGGTAGATGGATGAGTGTTTTTGTTCTAATACATTACATTCAACAGGTCAGTTATTTAAAGGCAGTTACAGATAATGGTGGGAGGGTCCATGGGAGCTAATTGGAGGAAAATCTGGGAGCTGGAAAAACAAGTAGCCAATCCCAAAGCTTAGAGGTCAGTCCCTTATTTGAATATTCCTGAAAGACCCTGAGGGTTTACCAGCTTAGCAGCCTATGGAACCTCATTCTTAATTAAAAGTTTCTTTTTTAACTTCTAACATTCAAAACAGGATAGCACATTATGAGCTACAGTTATAGAACTATGTTTAAAAAACACTTTCGCCTGAGCTTCATGAGGTCCATCTAATAGAGTGGCTTACACTTTGAACATTGAAAATGCCTGCTTTTACGAGGCTATGACCAGACTGTATTAGTCTGTTTTGTAACGTATGTAAATCGTGGGGCTGTGTCTGCATCAGTGGGGCTCGTATTCATTGGAGCCAAGTATGAAAGCTTTATTGCAGAACTTTTTCCAGGCTGTCACAATAAGAGAGGCAGTGCCCACTTTTACGGGGCTCATTTTCTCCTGACATAATATGAAATGCTAATATTCTCTTGTATGACAAAGGTTTACAGTGGCTGCTTATAAGTGGCTTATATAGCTCTCTTATTCACCCTCTTGATGAAGACAGGGGAGGTAGTCACTTAAAGCTACACTAGGTGATCCCCATTATTTAAACAATATATGCATCCAGAGAAATGGCATACAATGGAAAACAAGTTACAGTGCTCTTTTTTTTTTTTTTTTTTTTTTTTACAGAGGTCATGGATACAAGTAGGAGGAAAACAAAAGTAAAAAAAAATAAAGTTTGAGACCTCAGAACCTTTTGTGTAGGCTTTCTGGCCCATGGAATAAAAATCCACCAAGTGGTTAACTGGAGAGTATACAAACACTTTTAATAAACGTAAGAATCTCAGATCTTTGAGCATAGGCAAATTGGGCCTGTGGTATAAAGAATATAGCAATGTGGAGTGATGACCTGGAACAACAATTTTCATTCTACTACAAATCATACGTAGACATTTTGTTAAATGTAGGCCCAGTGGCTACAGTATCTATACCTATTTGATGTGGGGTAGCTGCAGTGAGAAGTGGAATGTTCTTGGTCCTAGAGCATGGTTTTATGGTACTCCAGTCTGGGGTTTTTATTGTCAAGCTTATTCCTGGGTGTAGGAGTTACTGAGGGCTCTTCTTTTCAGATGCTTCCTCTCTCCAGGTTCCAGGTGTTGAGGTCAGGGCTCTTCTGTTCAGATTCTTCCTTTCTTCAAGTTCCAGGTGATGAAATTTATGCAAAAGAGGGATAGATATTTCTGTGCTTGGTTAGATAAAGGACTGGAAACTGGGAGGGATCAGGAGGAAGGGCAGTTAACCAATATCCTGAGAGAGGGGGCAGTGCTATGGGGCCCAGGGTGGCGTTAGGTGATATAAAAGGCTGATATAATCGGTATGGGAATGGGCTGTCTGTCAAATCGGGAGGTTAGAGTTTGGACACTTTTCTCACTCTTAGCACCAAAAAGACAGCTCAAGTCCCAGATCAGTAGTAGAAAAACAAAAAACACATTTAAAATAACTGAAAGTTGCTGTTTGTTTATGCACATCATGAGTTAAAAAAATATTTTCAAATCCATGCCAGTTACTTTTTAGATTTATATACATCTAGAGATCATACAAAAATAAATAAAAATAATAATAATGTGGCTTGTTTTCCATGTCACTAGTTCACGAAATAAGCATGCTAATGTAGATTCAGTGATTTACAAATGTAATTACTTGGCTGACTTTTTCATATTAACAGCAGCAGTTGGGATTCATTAACAGTTAATGTCCAAATCCTGGGCTAAGTGTTTTAGCTGTATGATTTATAGTTGAGTTTCTTGAGTGCAAAACACACTTTTAATGGCAATTCATGTGTTTAGACCAGGGGGGTGGTGGTGGGCGTCCAGCCTGATCTACCAGCTTAGCTCTACTTTTTCAAGGATCATGTTTTAGTTTCCTTCAAGTGGACCAATAGTGAGCTTGTCCATGCTGTTGAAGTGGAAACCTCCATGGTCTGGAAAATCTTGGCAGTGCTTCACTAGTTGTTTTTGAGCATCTGGAACATGATATGAGACAGGTGGTGTGCTACCCTAATTTTGAATTTGCAGCCATTACACCATGCACAGTATATCACAAAAGCAGTGTTGCAATTACCAGAAGAACTGCTATTGATTTTTCTCCTGAGTACTGGGCAAAGGAAGTAGTAGTCCTTGTTGCTCATGTATTTACAGTAAGTGCAAAAGGGGCCACAGGGATAAGTTCCTATGTTGTCCTCCTCTGGTCTGACGTTGCACTCTACACAGTCCCTAATGTTCCTAGCTCTCTTAAATATAAAACAAGAATGAGGTTCTACAAGTTTTTCCAGTTGTTTATTGCCTGTAATCATTACCCAGTTGTCAGTCATGATCTTTCCTGATTGTTTCATAATGCATTGTAAAAGTGAGTGCCATGCTTCTTTTTCTTTTGTCCTCCTGTGAATCCTGGCATTGGTTTCTGCTGAGCCCTAGGAGTCTGCCAGGGGGTCCCTCAGAATGGAGTCCTCTTCCTCTTTTAATGTTCTGATGGGGTTGAGGATGGAATTTAGTAATCTATTGCTGTACCCCTAGCCAAGAAGTCTTGGTGTAGGCTGGTTTGATTTGTGATGAAATCTCTAAGCTCTTTAGAGATGTGTGCGATTGTCATCCCCTGAAATTTTATAGCATTTCCATTTGTGATTTGGGATGCATGCTTTTACCATGCAGCAGCATATTAATCTTGGTTTTCTGAACAGGTTGTTGGAGAGGCATTTGTTTTTAGTGTCCTTGGATATGGTTATGTCTAAGAAATTGACTGAGTTGTTGCTGTGACAGGTTGTGAATCTTAGGAAGCTAATGGAATTACTGATATGGTTGTAAAAGTTTTTCAGTGTTGCTTCGCCCCCTCCCCCCAGATAACAAGCATGTCATCAATAAAACATAGCATTTCATCGATGCAAAATAGGGGCTTTGGTACATTGCTTCCTCCTCCCATTTTCCCAGAGCCACGTTGGCCTGTCTTGGGGCCATAGCCACCCTATAGCTATTCCGGTAGTCTGCTTATAAAACTTTTTGCTGAACATGACATTGTTGTTCCTGAGAGTTAGGTCCAATAATTTTCCTAGATCTTCTGTGCCTCCTGGTTACTGTTCAAGAAAACTTAACTGACATCACTGCCATCATCAGTAGTCAGGCAGGCAATTAAAAACTAACCACAACAACAGCTACTGTAGTACTGCTTTACAGTTCATAGGTTCATAGATTAGTACTAGACTAACTGCCCTTGTGGGCCATTTTAAGTCTAGCCAATTACTCCATGTGAGAATCAAAACCTGTACCTTGTGTTTGTAAGGTAAATACCTTAACCATTATGCTAACCTCGCACTAGTCTTCTCAGTTGAAGATACTCTATATTTATTTGGGTTAGTACCACAGAGCTTGCTCATTGACAGAGAAGACATAGGAAGGAAAGGTCAACTAAACAGCAGACTTGTACATCTATGGCTGAATAATAGACACAGATCTTTACATTAATATACATGTAATGCCATTTTTTGGACGTAGGTGCCGTTCTTAATAGGTATTGCTTTAAGTAATGCTCTATTACATAAATTCCTGTGGAAGTGCATAATTCAGGCTTTGGTACATTTACAAATTATTTATTTACTAACGGGCTTAAAACCTTAGCATTCATTGTACATTAGTAAAAATTAATCAACACTGTAAATAAAAGCAGATTAAAAAAAAGAATGATTATGGTAAAGCATATAAACAGACATTAAAATCATATAAGTTAAAATGCCCTGAGCTGGTTTTAAATATACACTCCTAAGTAGCTATGGGCAGCCTGTGGGGAAAGAATGACATGGAAGGGATGGGAAGGCACATGATGGCCTAGGCCAGAGCAATAGCTAGCAATTCTGGTACCTTGTGCCATTTCCCGATCTGTTGTTCCCTCAACCTTTTAAGTTGTGGAGCAAAAATGTCCTCAAAAAATAAAGTTCTTTTCTTTATAAATTATAGTGGGCCTTGGAATAAAATGACTTAGTCAGTGAAGCTACATGATTCCAAGGCGTAGTAAATAAAGGGCAATCTGCCCAAAATTTCTAAACATGTCATTAGAAGAGTCAGTAGTCCTTATTCGGATGACCTGAGAGAACTTGCTAGGATGCAGGGCACCAGTAGCTGTTTCATATAAGCAAAAACCTTGGTTGTGTGGAACCCAGAAGGAGAGAATGCGAACAGTAGAACCTGATCTGGCAGTGACTGGTATACAGTCCAAGTGCTGCAGCAAAGGTGTTATAAGTGATAAGAGTAGGCTCAATGATAACACAGAAGTTTCGACTGTGATCCAAATACACCTGGTTCAACTAATGGTTCAGGTGCTGGTTGAGAGGAAGGAATGAAAGGACTTTGCCTGTTTGCCTCTCTTTAGTGGGAGGATGAGGGATGTTCACTTAGGCTTGTGGGAATGTTTGAGCTTATGGTGAAGACTGGAGCTACCATAAAACACTCACTACCAAGGGGAGGTGGACTGAGGCAACATCAAAATGTGTGTGTGGGGGGGGGGGGGGGGGACCACCCTTCACAGCCTTTTGCTCCCTGTCCTTTTGGGTGTGTTGTGAGCATATGAGAAGAGTGGCTACTTTAATCACAGAATTCCTCAACCACACCAGTAAATTTGACTGCCCTGTCTCTCTTGCTTACTTTTTGGTGCAGTAGTGATTCATACCGCTCTGTTAAGCCTACAGCCTTTTTCCAAAGAGAAAACCTTTTCAGTGGGATTACACTAGGATACCAACTTGGATTACATGAGGAGCTGAGGAAGGCTAAACAATAGGGAGCAAATGGACATCTGAAGATGGTAGTTTTCCAGAAAGGAAAAAATAGGGGAAAAGTGACAGGAGGTCCTGACTAGCAGTTGCACCATGTCCTCATGTGTCAGCTCAAAGTCAAAGGTTTTGTACTAGTCAAACTTAGAAGATAACAGTGCATGAATCATAGTCACAATATCTGATGTTTTAATAAGTTTTTGGGTCTGAGTTGAAAAGAGGATGTCTGGTTGACAACTGACACCTGTTCTATTTTTGTGAACCTGTTATCAGGAATTATGCTTGGATCATGGGCTTGTGATGCAAATGCTAACCTATCTTCTCATACTTAACTGGGAGGTTGGAGAGAAGAAAATGTTATGGACTGATAATGGTGTGTACCATTGTCTGTTATGGGCAGGCTGTGGTGTGTAATATCATGTCCTTAATCTTCATCTGACTTAATTTGGATTAGCAATCAGACATCCGTTGAGGCATAGTCTCTTAAGAAGTCTTCAAAGGTGTAGTGTGTAACAAACTTCTTAGAAGTGGAGAGGTAGAGATAAGTATCATTAGAATAACATTGATAATGAATACCGCTACCTTCCCTTCCCTCCATAAGCCACATTATACTGCATACATCGAAGCAGTTTACATTAAACTAAACTAGCACACTTTTGTCAGAATATGCAATCGTAAATGTACCATTTAATTGGTGTAACATATATATGCAAGGAGAAAGGCCTATACATGTAGTGTGACTGTATATTCTTGTGATCTGCACTTGTGATTATCTGGTTAGTATTCAGACTTCATAGGTGTGTCCAGAGAGGTATTTTACCCAACAAGTTTATTGGTATACACTCCCATTAAGCTGTTTTGTAGTTAAGGTCTGTTTATTTTTTATCGGAAGGTTAGTAAGGGAGAATCTCTGTTTGGGTGGTACAGTGGTTAGCATTGTCACCTCACAGCAAGAGGTTCTCCAATTTCATTCTTGGCTGAGGTGCCTTCTGTGTGGAGTTTGCATCTCCTCCCTGTGTTTGTGTGGGTTTCTCCAGGTGCTCCGGTTTCCTCCCAGATTCCAAAGTCATGTGTCTGGAGTGTTTCACCCCAAGACTGCAGTGAAAATGTGCTGTGTCCTAATTTGACTTTCTTTCCCAGTAAACAAATGTTATATAAAGATCATCATCATCATCTTCTTCTTCTTTCGGCTGTTCCCGTTAGAGTTCGCCACAGCAGATCACCTGTTTCCATTTCTTCCTGTCCTCTGCATCTTGCTCTGTCACACCAACCACCTGCATGTCCTCTCTCACCACATCCATAAACCTTATCTTAGGCCTTCCTCTTTTCCTGTTACCTGGTAGCTTCATCCTTAGCATCTTTTTCCCAATATACTCAGCATCCCTCCTCAGCACATGTCCAAACCAACGTAATCTTGCCTCTCGATAATAAATAAAAAATAAATAATGGGGAAGCAGTAGCACAGATAAAGTGAACAGTAAGTAGAGGCTGAGGAATGAAGAAGGAACAGGGTTAACACAGAGCAAATATTGTGGGAAGGATGAGAAAGAATGAGAGAAAGTTAAGTAGGGAGCATTGATTCAGTATTATCCATAATTTCATTAATGTGTACATTTACTGGTTAAGAGAGGAAGTTGGTAGTAGTTGTGGGGACTTCCAAGATGGCTCTACACTGAGTAACAGCTTCATTTCAGCTCAGCTCTCCCAGTGTGAAAACAGAAACTTAAAGAAAGCCAGTGAATTTGCCTTTTTGAGTAAATTTCAGTTACTGGATAGTAAGTGCACTGCCTGGATGTCAGCAAAAAAGAAATTCAGAGAATTTAAAAGAGAACTAGTCACAAAAGGTGAGGAGAAAACACTAGCTCAGAAGAATCCTGTAGCTGTATAGCAAAAAAGCAGTTCAAGTTCCAGCTTTGGTGCAAGACATGGCTTCTAGTAATCTAGGGGGAAAATAAATCAACTGTGGTTATGGCTGATTAAAATAAACAAAACACTGAAGGAGTACATTAACTCAAATATCAAAAGGCTGGAAAAATGGAAGAAGCTTTAAACAAATATTCAGATGAGCTGATAAAACTGCAAAAATTAGCGGTCAAAATGAACAAAAAGCTGGCTGAACATGAGACTGCTCAAGAAGAGATGTATAAAAATGGTAGAATTAGAGGACAGAGCACATAAGGAAAACCCGAGATTTTCTGCTGTACAAGAGAAGAACAGAGTGTATTAATTTTATGAAGGCACAAATAAGCAACTGGACTGGTATTCCACGGTAGGAGTTATTTGAAAAGGCACATCATGTGTATGCTCCACACCTGGCCATGATAAAGCAGCCGAGACTTTTAATAAGAAAGATGCAATCCTACCAGCAGAAAAAGATGATTCTGACAAAACTGTGGCAGAAGGACACAGTACTAAAAGTTGGAGACAGAAGAGTGTTTGTGAAAAATGATTACTCACTATACACCAGGCAGAAGAGTAGCAAATTTATTCCAGCAATCGATGTTAAGAAGCAAGTGTGAGATTCAAGCTGCCGAATCCAGCTATCTTCAGAATATGTTTTTCCTGAAGAGTCAGTCATTTTGTGATGCAGAACATGCTAAGGAGGAAATACAAAAGTTTGTCCAACAAAAAGTGAGCTTTCAAACAGAAGAGGATTCTACTGTTTATTCTTTTAATAATAAAAGTCACAGAGACTATGCCAGTGAAACCTCTTCCAGTGTTTTAAAGGAAAATGCTTTAGAGACATAAAGCATAGCGGTTGACTAGAACTATGTTGGAAATGAGACTGGATTTGGGGAGATGGAGATACAGTAAGAAAACCAGCAACTCCAAAATTAATGAATAAATGTGGGAATACAAAACATCATTTACATTTGTGCAATATGACTGAACAAAAAAATCTGGAAATAATTGGACTTTTTTACTTTATTAACCTTGTAAACATGTCATTAATGTTTGGAAGAAACCAGGCTTAAAAACAAATTGAAGAAGCACAGATTAAAACACAAATGGAAGGCCCAAGGAAACAAACTGCTGCAGATGAAATCCAGAAGAACTTTAATCTAGAAACTGTTTGAAATAAAAACTTGTTTAAAACTATGAGAGATGAGCGCTTTCATTCACAAAGGTACATGAACTTCATCAGATGAACATTGTTGGATAGTACACACACAATTTGTAGCGTTTCTGTTCAATCACATGACTGCCAAGCACCCAGGAAATTAAAGATCATCTTAAAGGAGTCACCACAAAGACATTCACAGTGTGTAGTGCTGAGTCAGTTCGATTGACAAAATTTGCAAACAAGGAAAAATATATATATAAAACTTAGTACAAAATGCTTTCCTCATAAAATCGAAAAAATTAAGACAAAAGTATGTTAAAATATGTAAAATATAAACCCTATATTTAGGGCTCATCTTTCCGGTGCTTTTAACTTTCAATGCTATTGAAACATGTTCATTGAATCCAGGCCAATTATTGGCATTCAAACTCAGCTGCCAGTATAATTCAGTTTTCCAGTAGTAAGGTCCATGGACTTTCATTACTGTTGGAAGGCATTTGTTCCAAAATACAAAATTTGAACATGTGATGTGAGTAACATTTTATGTGTCTGTAGAGGGCATTAGTCTCTCTTCTCATTCTGATTCATATAAGTGTTCATATATTCTGTCCCTCAGTCTCCTCTCTGGTTTTCCTGTGTAAAAACAAGGGCAGAACATACACAGTGCACAATATACCACCTTTGTTGTACAACAGTTGAATCTGTTTCTTATAGCAACCACCTGGTTGTTCAAAGCAATTTCATGGCACACCAGAATGTTGGAGCAGTAGGGGCAAGAGCCACACTTTTTCATCCCCATAAATTCAGAATTTTGCTTATGCTGGTTTTTGGACCAACTGTGTTCTAATACTGTTTTCAAATTCCTGCCCTTAACAAAGGCCCATTTCGATTCTAAACCATGATTATAAAGTGTTTGTCTATAATGGCTAAAAGAATGGCAAAGGGGATGCCAACATTGATAGATGTGAATGAATGTGGTTTTGTTGAGGGAAGGCAAACTTTTAATAACATTAATAGAACAGTGATGTTCCAGAGGGAAGCTGAATGTAAGAGAATATCACTGTTGTTGGTGGGTATTGATGCAGAGAAAGTATTCAACAGAGTAAGATGGCAATTTTTGAGTAGGGCATTCCCTGATAAAATTATAAGGTTGATTAGGAGGATATATGAGGGATGAGAGGCATACCTCTCAACTGTCCAGATTTTCATAATGTCCAGTTTTTTGCCTTATATTTTGGTCTGTTCCTCATAAAAATTTGGTTTTCTGGATAATCATTGACGGATTATTGAGGATGGAAGTCAAAAAATGACAGGCATTTGAATTTCAGACTTCATACCCTTCAGAAAATTCATACTAATGGAAAACATTTTATTCTATCAGATTCCTGAGTTTCTAAGAGGAATATTTAAAATTGTCTCTATTTCTGGCCCTTTGTCCCTCCATTATTTATTGCCTTGTCCAGATTTCTTGCTGTAAGAGGTTGAGAAGTGTGATCAGAGGCAACGATTAGTGTGTGTGTGTGTGTGTGTGGGGGGGGGGGGTTCCTCTCCAATAAGTTCTGTTTGAGCAGAGGAACCGGGCAGGGGTGTCTTCTTCCCCTTTGTTGTTTGCATTATATTTAAAACCATTGGCAAAAAAAAAAAAAAAACTTAGGGATTCAGAAATTCAAGGATAAAATGGGTGTGGTAATCAAGAAAAGCTGGCTTTATTTGCAGATATTATTTTATACCTGATAAAAACAGAAGACGACATTTCAGGGCTGTGGAACATTTTGAGACAGTTTCAAGTCCTTTTAGGATACAAAATTAATGAAGATAAAAGGCAGTAACTATAAACTATGTACCCACACTTGAATTGGTTCAGCAATTCTCATATTTATGGGAACATGATAAAGTGAAGCATTTAGCAGCATGGATTAAAAAGGATTATGTTATGTATTTATGGGAACATGATTAAAGTGAAACATTTAGCTGTATGGATTAAAAAGGTTCTGTTATGTCAGGGATATGTGTGAAGAGACTAAACAAAAGACAATACAAAAACTGAGAAATTGTAAGCTCTGTTTTATGGATATGGATAGCAAGATGCAAACAGTGAAAATGTTTTTTGTGCATTTAGTTTTATACACAGGTCAGGTATATTTTTATCAACCAGAAGAGAAGTTGTGGATAGCAATTAATAAAGAACTGATGGGTTTTGTCTGGGAGAGGAAAAAGGGCAAGATTCAAATGGAATAAGTTGATGTTTCCAATAGAACAAAGTGGTTTGGAGTTACCTGATTTGAAGGGGCATTTTAGAGCTACTCATTTAAGGCTCCTATGCATAACGCAAGCAGAAAGCTATAATGTGTGATGAAACATGGAGAAGCTCAAGAAACAAGGACAGACTGGGATTGTGGATGCAGATCCGTAGGGAAAATGTTAATAACCATGCAGCATATTATATTCATAAAGTGCAAAAAGTTTTCTAAGAACTAAGCCAACACAAGAATGAAGAAAGGAGATTCTGCCACTAAGAATGATTGCAATTAGGGGTACAGAGAATAGGCAAAAGGGGGCTGGAATTTGCTGGAGAAAACTGGCAAAGGGACCAAGGTATTGGGAGCAAATAATTAGAGAGGGAAAATTAATAGAATGGGAAGAGGCCAATAACTCATTTGGACTGCAGGATAGAGATTGCCTTCCCTCTCAGTAATTGATTTCAGGGTATAGACAAAGAGAAAGGAATAGGGGGTTCTTAAGTGAAAGACCAGCACTTGCAGAATTTTTAGTGGAATCTAGAACAGAAGTTGCTGTTAAAAAGGGCTAATTAGTAGGGTATATAAAATATTGCATGATAACTATAGCAATCAGTGAGAGGAGGTTAGAAAGGATTGTGAAGAAAGTTTGGATAAACAGTTCATAAAGAAACAATGGGAGGATATATGTATGGCTCCCAAATATGCAACAAAGTCTAGAAGATTTAGTATTTTTGCCTGCAAGTGTTTGCATAGATACTGTTTTACCCCAGTCAGACTCCAAAGAATTTTATTTCAGGTAGATGGGCAATGTTGGACGTGTAATGGGGAAGAAAGAGGTGACTGAGAACATACATTTTGGGAGTGTAATGTGATGGCAGACTTTAAAAATTCCCTGCAGAGTACTCTGTCAGGAATATGGGGGCAAATTAGTGTAACCAAGGAAATTATTGTTTTGAGCTTGGATGCAGGATCTGAATTTCCTAGACACAGTAAGGCCTTGTTAAGTTTAATTCTGGTGGCTGCAAAAAAAAAAAAAAAAAAAAGCAATAGCTAGCTAGAAAATGGAAATCAAAATCTTATCCAACTATACTTGAAGCAATGAATATTGTAACATGGATAAAAGAACAGGAAGTGGGATCTTTAGAAAAAGGTACGAGTAAATTACATAGAAAAAATGGAGCTTGAGGGAACAGTACATGCAGAAAAATATTTTGTAGGAGAAATTGCATTTAAAAGAATGTAATGTTTGGATAATTTATGTAATGTTGCTTAGATTATAGATCATGTATGTAGTTATATATCCTATATTGTTTGTAAATGTGAACTTGTTAATATTGTTTGTTTACTTTTATCTAAATGCTAAGTTTCCCTGTGTCACAAGTGATAATTCAATAAAGTTGTTTAAAAAAACTAAACTGCATTCACGAGAGCCCTTCTAGGCCTCATTAAGAAGAAATTCACAGGGGACTTTACAAAACACAGAGTGAGGCAGTTTCAAACCTGTGATAGTAGTGGGTTTTGCAAGTTTGGGGTACAGAAAGAAAACAAAGTGCCATGAAGAGTGTAAATGCATCCTAAGAACTACCAGCAGAGCCAAGGAAGCAAAATGGAGGGTACTGCAGTAGTAAATCTTGCTGACAGGAGGGATCTAGACATTTTGGGGATGAAAATGCCATGGCAAGAACTTTGGTCATGTTGTAATGGAGAGCCAGTGCAGGTCCCACTGTGCAGGTGTGTAATGTAAGAGTAGTGCGATACTGTAGTCAACAAGTGAGCCGCTGAATGCTGCAGACGTAAGAGATTAATTTCGTAATCCTGCACCCCTAGGTAAGGAGATGCCAGAGTTTACAGTACTGTTTTAAGGTCCTATAGTGGAAGAAGGTACTTGATTCTGGTGATGCTCCTCAGATAGTAGCAAGTAGCTTTAAATGTAGTTGACATCCAGGCCATAATGTCAGTGATTCATCAAAGATCACACCAAATCATGTACCCAAGTTAAAAACTCCAAGCAGTTACCCCTGTGAGCAATCATGTAGTTAATGCGTGGAATATAAGAGTGACACAGTGTAGCTCAAATGCTCATAGCTTCATTCTTGGCTCGGCTGAGTTTGTGATGAGTATCTTGTCAAATTCTAGAGATGCCTGATGCGCCTTAGTGAAGGAGAGGTATGGTTGGGTATCATCAGTATAGTGGTGATACAGAAAACCTATCTCTGTAGTGAAAGCGCTGATTAATTGCATATATACAGACAGCAAGGGAGGGCTTCAGTAATGAGCCATGTGGGATGCCACATATTAAAAAGTAGGGTGATAAAAAATTAATCACAGAAAACGTCCACTCTATCCAGAAAGACAGGAGGCAATCCATACAAAGATGTTATCTGACATCCCACAACAGAACTTAAGGTATTCTAAGTAAATGTCATGGTCAACAGAATCAAATATTAAAGAGAAAACAAATAGGACCAGGACAGTATTCAACATTTGCTAGCTTTCTTTGTCTCTCCCCTAAAATAGTAGACTGCTGTGGATCTAGGAAATTGTCTGTATTGCTATGGGTCTAGGAGATGGTGGGGATCAAAATAACATTTCAGCTGCACATAAATATACTTCTTGATAACCTTACAAAAAAAAAAAAAAAAAAGATGTGAGATGTCAGAAATTTTCCAGGGCATCTGAATTCTTTGATGTTCTTCATTTCAATCACTGCTGCAGTAGTCTAAGTTATATGGGTTCTAATGCAAATTCTGCTTAAGATATAGCAGTCAGCCAGCTTCCAAAGCTTCAGAGCACCTTCCGCATTCCTAAACCATTGGACAACTCAGCTAAAAAGATAGTTTTGGGCACCAAGCCCTTCAAAGCTTTCCTACACAGAAGAGTATGCTCTTCTACGGCTTTTGAGAATCGACCATCTGCTTTTGCTGCCTCTTTGCTGGGCAGATAAGTTCCCTTTGGGAATAGATACTTCCATTATAAAAAAAAATATTTGTTTACAAACACTTTCGTGTTTAGGAAAATTATTTTAAAGATAGAAGTTTGTGTTTTAATGGACGGTCATTATATGATATTGTACTTTTAAAGGAGAACCGTACCCACAAACTCAAAAAGCATGTTTATTTCATCATGATTTGGTGTTTCCTACATTTTAACACCACTCTGGGACTATTTACATGTTTTTAAATATTTTTATACATAATTTCTAAGTCTGACAACATGGGGTCTAGCATCTTGAAGTATTCCTGATTGTTTAGTCTGCCTCTAGGTATCCCACAATGCAATGCTTGTCTTTAAAAAGTATATCACGTGGGCCTCTTTCTTCCTAAAGCTCCTGCTACTGCATTAATTTTACATGCATAGACTGCTGTCCTTCAGTCATTTAGTTTTAAGTAACATTTCATGCCGTTCAATGACTACTTAAAGCATAAACTCACTTAAATTACACTTAATGAATTTCTGGCTATGTCCATGCATTACCTAATCTTCACTGTTTCTACCGCCCCAGATAGCTTCATATCCAATTATACCTACTGTAATTTTTCTACAGTATCAAGAATTATATATTTCTGCTTAAGTTTCTAATAGTTGTACTAGCTAATGCTAAACTTACACTAATTAATTTCTATAAGTAGTCTCTGTCTATCTCTATAGTCTGTTATAATGCTTATCTAATGTCAATTTCTGTTTCTGTATCGAAAGTTGTATTTTTTATCTAGTGTCAAATTTTGTTTTTGTATCAAAAGTTGTATATTTTTATCAATTGTCAATTTTTTGCTTCTGAATAGATGATCATATTATCGATTTGTTCAGTTATTTGTTTTTCTGTACTGAATGTGGAGCTTTTCTCCCCGGGCCTCCACTGTAAATGGACATGTGTTCAGTCAGATTATCCCTATAAATGTAAAATAAATAAAGTAAATGCGACAGAACAGACTTTCAAAGTGCTTTTTACTGCTGCTTCTTTTTAGAATGGCTAAATTGCAGCATTTTGTGAAGCCTGAATTGTACTAGTTCGACTCCTCTCCCATCTCCCTTCACACCTAACTTCCCTAGCTGTCAAAGTGCTAAGGGTAATTTGAGCTGTTATCTGCTGTGATTGACGGCTCACAGCAGGAGACTTGACTCCTGTACTGTTTCCTTGTTCTAGCCTTTACTTTCTATGGGTAGGGGAAGGACCAGGGAGCTGTGACATCACAGCATGGGTGTTTTTTAGGACGGTTGTGGTGATGTCAGTTTGGGGAGGGAATCTGCCAGAAAACTACCTGTATTCATTGTCCTTGATGACATCAATGAATTGGAGACTGCAGCAAGCTTTGTCAGGGTGGGATAAAAGTTTTTTGAAAGTGAAACCACCACAGTACGGTAAGGTACTGTTCTAGTGGAGAGAGATAATCAATTTAAAATATTTTAAATGTATTGTAAAAAGGACATACGCTGAGCATTTAATAATAGAATCCCATTGTTGTCCTTTAAACAAGAATCCTCTTTTTCTCCTGTCAGTTTTTTTGTTTGGAGAAATTTTGGGGGCAGGCTAAGTGTTTTAAAATGCTTTTTACTATGTTTTTGTATCATAAAAAAAGTGACTTTTAAAGATTTTAAAATTTTACTGGCTTTTGCTACTTGTTTCCCCCTTCCAAAAAAGGCATTAATTTTGGCTTGACAGTGGAACAAACTGCCAGTCCCACAATTCAGTCCTTCTTCCAGACACAAAGGAAAGTTAGCAAATGCTGTGGCCATTTGTTGTACCTCAGACCACTCATCTTTTAACTGGAATCCCTCTGGTGTACCACCATCAGCCACTATATTGGACTGGGGTTAGCCAAGTCCTCGCAGCTGTTGGGGTCTCCTCAGTGGACAAGGTAGAGACATTCAACCCCAGTGGGCAAGGGAGAGCCACTCTGGTCAGTCCCGGGAGAGAAAACAGGGAAGGCGTCCCTGTTTTGTCCGAATGTTGTGCCCATCCCTGGGAAGCTAATACTGCCATTATAATGCTGTTGGCCCAATTTGTCTGTCAAAAAGAAACGGAAAACTGGACTTCCAAGATTGCACATTGAATAACAGCTTACTTCAAGCTCTGCCAGTGTGAAAACAGAAACTTAGCAGAGTAAGCCAGTGGATGTACACTTCTGGGCAAATTTCAGTAACTGGCTAGTAAGTGCGCTGCCTGGGTGCCAAGGAAAAAAAAAAAAAAATACTAAGGATCTGAAGGAAAATCAGATTTAAAAGGTGAGATAAAAACACTTACTGGGAAAAGTACTACAGCTGTTCAGCAAAAACCAGCGCAAGCTCCAGATATGACTTTCAGTAACCTAGAAGAAAGTATAAGGCAATTGCACATGAAAAACTGATGGAGTATATCAACTCAAACAATAATAAAGGGCTGGAAAAAATGGAAGAAGCTGTAAACAGATATTCAGATGAGGCGATAAAACTGCAAAAATCAGAGGTCGATATTAAGAAAAGGCTGGATGAATATGCACAAGAGGGGTTTCAAAAAATAATAGAATTAGAGGACAGCACATAGGGAAAACCTGAGATTTTCTGCTGTAACAAAGAAGCTGAAAGGAACCGACTGTATTAATTTTATGAAAGCACAAATAAGCAGCTGGACTGTTACTCCATAGCAGGAGTTGTTAATTGAAAGGGCACATTGTTTGTATGCTCCAAATCGGGCTGTAAGAAAGCAACCTAGATCTTTTAATAGTAAAGACGCAGTCCTACCAGCAGAAGGAGTTAATGTGAGAAAACTGTGGTAGAAGGGCAAAATACTAAAAATAGGAGACAGCAGTATGTTTGTGGACAATGATTACTCATTGTACACCAGGCAGAAGAGGAGTAAATTTATACTACTATTTAGGGAATGTTGAGAAGCAGGCATGAGATTCAAACTGCTGTACCCAGCTATCTCCAAAATATTCTTCCCTGGAGGGACAAAATCATTTTTGATGAAGTACATGCTAAGGAGGAAATAAAAAAGTTTGTCCAACAAAAAGTGAGCTGTGATACAGGAGAATCTGCTTCTCGTTCTTCTGGTAATAAAGACCACAGAGAGATTGTGCCACTGAAACCTTTTCCAGTGCTTCAAAGGATAATGCTTGAGAGAAGGAAAAAAGTGCAAGAGTCGACTAGAAGACTCAAGAGTACATTAGAAATTAAGTGGAGACAGGATTTGGAAGAGGGAGATGAGCAGGAATAAAGCCCGTAACTTGGAAATTGGCCAATGTAGGATTACAAAGCAATACTTACATTTCTCAAAAGACAGAACAAGAAAATCTGGAAATATTGGACTTTTCTGGACTTTATGTAGGGGGCTGTAAGGTGTATGCCCTACTTCATGTTATTAATGTTCGGAAATATAGGATAGGGAAGAGAAAGGAGAAAGTTAACTGTAAGTAATTTTTTTTTCTTTGTGGTACTATTTTTATAGTGCATGGCTTTCTTTGCATGCTATAAAGTAAACTTCTCTCCAAGTTTGATGGGGGTACTAATATAAACAGGTGCTTCTGTTTTTTTTTCTTTTATTCTTTCTCCCTTCTCTCTCTCTCTCTCTCTCTCTATATATATATATATATATATATATATATATCCCTGTTCAGTTTTAAGAAATGTAGGCACTGCAATGTAAAAAAAAAAAAAAAGAAGTCTGGTTAAAAGAGCATGACAAAAGAAAGATTAGTGTGCTTTTTCTTATATTTGCATAGGGAAATGACTGTATTAAGGCCCTTAGCTTGATCTAGTGACAAGTTTTAAGAGAAAGCAAGTAAATGAAAAAGAATATTGAATATTATAAGGCTTTTTCTAGCAAATGTACGTTTAGTAGCAATTTTGTATCTGTTCCTATGTCTCCAGGAGACAATCTGATAAAGAGAAATGGCTAGGAGATAATGTTCTCTGAAAGCATTCAAGTCTTTACCCAGCTGGGAGAGCTATAAAATAATACAAAAAAAAAGACAGCACTTAGTAGAAGCACAGGCCGCACCATGCATCTTAGCATGAATAACCCTTATTTTAGGTTAACTCAAATCTTTGAGTGTGGCTGTTAGTTTGGAACATTTGTTCCTATTACAAGGTAAAACTTTGGTATTTGAAGATGTACATAGTTATGTGTTATTAAGTTAATGGGTATTGGGGGGGGGGGTTGAGGGCTTTCAGTAAAACAAAACATTTTGTAAGATGTGACATAGGCTCAAATGCATATGACAACAACTATATGAAAGATCAACCTGCCAAGCAATGTATGCATGTAACACAAAAGCTGGAACTAGAAATTTAAAAAGATTTTGTACATAAAAGCTGGGAATAATACATTTTAATGCAATGATGCTTTCTGTAATGTCTTTAAATGCCAATGGTCTGCAGATAAATACAAACAAGAGAGTAGTGAACTGTATTAAAAATGTAGAGTGTAAATAGCTATGCTACAGGAGACACACTTGGAAAGAACTGAACATGTGAATTTGATAAAGGTTTTCAGGATGGTTATTCAGTGGAATACCTGGAACAAAGGAAAGGAGTACTTGTATTAATTTCAAGAGGAGCTCCATTAGTGATAGAAGAGCATAAAAAAGATGATAATGGTAGATTTGTAGTACTGTGGGGCTACTGGCTAGGGAAGAGGATTTCACTGGCATGTATTTATATTCCACCTAAAACTGCTATAATGGAGCTTAAGAAAATTCTGGGAGAAATAATCAGCTTTCAGCAAGGAATATTACTTATAGGTGTGGACTGGAATTTAATTTGCAGCAATGAAGATGTGTCTGGGATACCCAGAAGCGGAAAGTATAACAAACGAGGGTAGACTTTTGAAAACATTTACGAAAATATTTAGCATGAAGATGTAA
The DNA here is from genome assembly GCF_019279795.1 of Protopterus annectens. Lineage (NCBI taxonomy): Eukaryota > Metazoa > Chordata > Ceratodontiformes > Protopteridae > Protopterus > Protopterus annectens. Next base: position 694,004,529 of record NC_056748.1, on the reverse strand, counting down.
ATTCAGTACTAAGAGTTTGGAGTGAATTTACATGTTATTCCCAAAGATACAAAAACTGGACTAGGCTAGATAGAACTTGCATTTCATAGGAACATGTGCATTTAATTGAAGGTCTTTATATGTATCAGTAATTATTTCAGATTATGTGCCAATAATAACTAAAATAAAAACACAGGGTAGTGAAATAAAAATTACACATTGGTGCTTTCTCACCTGTCTGTTGAAAAGAGAGGAATTTAAGGAATGGGTAGTGGAAATTGTTCAGGAGCTATTAGAGAAGATAGAAATTTCTTCTAAAAAATATAGCTAGGGACTGGGATAAAGTTAAAGTGGAGTTTAAAAATAGAGTGGAAATAAGAGAAAGGGAGATATGGTTAAGAAGTAACTATTATTTAGAGGGACTGACAAATGTTAAAGTATTGAAAAATAGGGGGAATCTCATAGAACAAGAAGAGCAACTGCAGAATGTTAAACAGAAAATAAGGGATGACCTCGAAAATATGCATGAATTTATAACTATTGTTGTTAAGCAACTGTTCTTTGATAATAACGCTAGAGCACAAAACACTTTTAGCAGAACGACTTGGGTAACAGAAAGTAGAAAGGACTGTCGCCAAGCTTAGGGAGCCTATAACAAGGAAGATAACAAGAGATCCTGTAAAGTATTAGAAATATTTTGGAAATACTGTGAAAGTCTGTATAAAGCAGAGAAATATGGAAATCATGAAAAGGTACAAATGGAAATGTTTATGTAAGAATTAAATATGTCAAGGTTAGAGGTAGATGTGGCTCAGTTACTAATATAAGATGAGATGAGATGAAAATACTGATGTATAACCAATCTACAGGAAAGTCCGCAGGAATAAATGGTACTTTTGTGGAAATTTGGAAGCTAGGAGGGTATCTGGAAGGTTATGTTTGCAGTATTTTAAGAGGAGGAGAAGTACCAACTTCCTGGAAGAAAGCAGTTGTAGCTGTAATACCTAAAGAGGGGGAAGAGCCATGCGATCCAGCTTCATACAGGCCCATTTCAGTGCTAAACCATGATTGTAAAGTGTTTGTCTATAATGGCTAAAAGAATAGCGAAAGTGATGCCAACATTGATATTGTGGAAGGGAGGCAAACCTTTAACAACATTAACAGAACTTTGATGATCCAGAGGGAAGCAGAATGTAAGAAAATACCACTGTTGTTGGTGGGCCTTGATGTAGAGAGAACATTTGACAGAGAAAGCTGGGACTTTGAGCAGTGCATTGGAAGCATTTGCATTCCCTGATAAAATTATAAGGTTGATTAGAAGGATATATGAGGGATTGGAGGCGAAAATTAAAGTGGGTAGGTTTCTCTGTTAATTTCTGCCTGAACAGAGGAACCAGGCAGGCATGTCCTCTTTCCTCTTTGTTATTTGCATGATATTTAGAAGCATTGGCAAAGAAAATAAGGGACGCAGAAATTCAAGGATGTAATTGGTATGGCAGTCATGAAACGCGGTCTCTATTTGAAGATATTATTTTGTACCTGATAAAACCAGAAAAGGACATTACAATGTTATAGAGCATTCATTTTGAGACAGTTTCTTGTCTTTTTGGGATACAAAATTAATGAAGCTAAAACAAAGGTAATAGTAAATTATGTACCCACACACAAATTGGTTCAGCAATATCCATATTTGTGGGGATATGATAAAATGAAGTATTTAGCAGTATGAATTAAACATTATTCCGGTGTGGCAGATAAGGATATGTAGGAAGAGACTAAACAAAAGATAATACAAAAATTGAGAAATTGGAAGCTGTGTTATATGGATATGAATAATCAGATACAAGCAGTTAAAATGTTTAGTCCCTTTAGTCTTATACACAGGTCAGGCATATTTTTATCAACCAGAGGAAAAGCTGTGGACAGCAATTAATAAAGAGCTGAAGGATTTTATCTGGGAGGGGAAGACAGCTAGAGTCAAGTTGGATAATTTGATTCTTCCAATAGAAAAAGGCAGATTGGGAAGGAGTATTTCAGAGCTACACAGTGAAGGCTCCTATACATAGCACAACCAGAAACCTATAATTCAAAGTGGAAAGGGACAAGGACAATGATGAAATGACAGAAGCTCAAAAAAACAAGGAGAGGCTGGGATTTTGGATGCAGACCTTTAAGGGGAATAACAGTAATTATAAAGAATATTATATTCATAAAGTAGTAGAAAGTATTCTAAGAACTAAGCCAACACTGTTGTGGAGAAAGGAGATGGTGTCAATTGGGATGATTGCAATTAGGGATACAGAAAATAGGAAAGAGAGGGCTGGAATTTATTGGAGAAAACTGGCAAAGGAACCAAGATATCGTGAGCAAATAACTAGAGAGGGAAAGGTAATAGAATGGGAAGATGCCAAAAATGTATTTGGACTTCAGGTTAGAGATTGCCTTCCCTATCAAGGATTGATATCAGAGTATAGGCAAAGCGAAATGGGGGGGGGGGGGATGTCTTAAATGAAAGATCAGCGCTGGTAGAGTTTTTAGTAGAATCTAGAACAGAAGCTGCGGTTAAAAAGGAATAATGAGAATCGCATGTAAAATATTGCATGATAACTATAAGAATCAATCAGAGGAGGTTAGAAAGGATTGGGAAGACAGTTTGGATAAGCAATTCACAGAGAAACAATGGGGGATATATGTTTGTCTCCCAAGTATGCAACAAAGTCTAGAATATTTAGGATCTTTGCTTGGAGGTGTTTACATAGGTATTTTTATTCCCCAAGTAGACTCCAGAGAATTTTTCCTCAGGTAGACAGCAAATGTTGCAGGTGTGATGGGGAAGAAAGAGGTAACTGAGAACATATTTTCTGGGAGTGTAATGAGTTGGCAGAATTGAGAGAGTCCCTGCAGACTACTCTATTAGAGATATTGGGTGAGCAAATTGGTGTAACTAGGGAAATGATTTTTCTGAGCTGTAATACAGAATCGGAATTGCCTAGATATTGTAAAAGCAATTACTAGAAAGTGGAAATTCTAAACCATATGTAGTACTTTCAGGGAACATGGGTGAAATTCTTGGCTAGACTTATAAGCGCCTCCTGGCCAGTAGCATAGTGTCATCCTATGAACCTATAAGAAGTAGCAAAGATAGTAATAGATACAGAGTAACTGGAATTGGGATCATTAGGAAAGGGTAGGAGCAAATTACACAGGAAAAAAATGGAAATCGTGGGATCAATACTTGCAGAGGAGGAACGAGGTTTAAAAGAATGCAAGAATTGAATGAGCTATGTAATGGTTGACTGACAATGACTGGATATATTATAAGTGATGTATAATGTTTGCAGCTACAGTTGTGTCATCATGGTTTGTAATGTATAATGTTTGTAACTGAGATTATGTTGGTGTGGTTTATTTTCATTTATATAAATGTAAGATTGCCTATGTCATAAATGACAGGTGATAATAGGGAGACAGATGAAACTGAACTGCTGTGCAGACTTTAATTTTATTCCATGTTTAAAAAGAAAGTGTATTACAGACTTCGTGACATTTAAAATGAAAATACAGCTACATTAATTCCCTGGAATGAGGACAGTAATTACATATACTGCTTCAACACTCGTCTACACTCCCTGGACTCAGCCATCCTTCCTTCCAGTCTCAGCACTGACTGGTAATTAGGGACAGGCCTTCAGGAGCTGTGGCTGTTTGACTTTTGATACACAGTGAGTTTGTGGCTAATTCGCTGCTGATCTCTAAGCAACCTTGGCTGTTGTAGGAACAGCACAGGGCACCAATCCACATCCTTTCTCAGGGAGAATAACTTAGTACAACTCTGGCCGCAGAGGATGCATACTACTAAATGCAGCTTAAAGCAGTCAGTCTAGAGACAATCTGGCAGCTACATTGCTATCTCTTTTCATGCTGGAACTGAAAATTATAAAGGATATTATATCTTTTGAAGTGGATAGTTCAGGAGGACGTAGTGGTGGATTCTAAGTAAAAAAAGAGGAAGATATCTTTCCTGTCATAGGACTACTAAGGTACTGTTTTTATAATAAATGACACCAAAATGTATGGGCTTAGCTATTGTTAGAGTAAGAGAAATTTCTAATGTAGTATGGTTTGTAGACAAAGTAGGCTTTTGCATATATATGTGGATGAAGGCTTGTATTCCCTCTGAAATGACTACAATGTTGAGATAGTATTGTAGTGTAAATGCTGTCTTATGTAACCATAGTGCATTTAGTAGCTATAGTGCACAACCACCTATTTCGCCTCAATAATGCACTGAATATCGATTCTGATTTGAAAAATGACACTTCATCTTCCTCCATTTTTAATTTCCCCACTGCTGTGAAGAGAGTAATATTTGCTGGACTAACCTATATCATAACTTCCAACTCCTTTACTACATGTAATTTTCTCCATAGTTGATTCTGGCATCTGTCATTCACAACTTGAAACCCCAGTCCTTCAGTGTTATCTGTCTATTAAGAATTTGTTGCGCCCCTAAAGGCGGATTTTTATGAATAATTATTCTTTGTGTACACTTGTGAAAAGGTGCACTTGCTATATATAGCAGAAGTCCTTAGTAAAGCCATTTTTGACTGAAAGTACACTTCAATATAAGCAGTGGAGATATACTGTGATGCTGTTGTTTCTGTGCACTTTTGAGTAGCAGATGTCCTTATTAACATAACATTTGACTTAGAGGTATGTTCTGTCTAAGTAGGAAAGCTATGTTGTGCTGTAGACAGTCAGTCTTCTACATTAAATAATGAAAATCTTAATCATCTTGCAAATGGTAGTCAGTGGACAGAAATCAGTATTATATTTTTAGTAGTAACAACTTGAATTCCTCAGTTGCTCACACAGCCTGCTCTATTCTAAATCTGTGTGCTTGGCATAGTTACCAGCAGAAGAGCTCATCCAAATCCATACACATTACTGTGTATCGCATGAAACAGATTTACAAAAACTGCAAAATCCCCAAGTCCTATAATATTTTTAAAACCAAACTTACAGACAAGTTTATTGATTTATTTGTTTATTTTATTTTACATTTGTTAACCGGGAGAGTCCAACTGGATACATGTCCATTTTCAGTGGAGGCCTGGGGAGAAAAGCTCCAGAGCAATAACATCATTAACAAGAGAAAGACATGTTAACCAAAAGGTTCAATAAACAATATAAGCATACACAATATTTATACTTCTTATAGAAGTATGGTAGATATAAAATAGTATGTTGACCAAAGAGTGTATTTGCCAACATTCACAGGCTACATTAATATATACATGTTATAGAGGTGTTTAAGCAAGGATAGAAGGAAGCTAGAGTGGATAACTTCATAACTCATTTCTACACGAGAGACATAATATGTCCTTTAGGTTTCTTTGCAGTGTTCAGTGATACTATTACCCCATTCAGACATTACAAAAGCAATAGATAAGCTGTTACTCTAGTTGCTAGAAACAGAGACATATGAGTTACTATCCAGGGGTAGTACAGATACATGATCTGTGATTCAAGAAGTGTGTTTTGAGTAGTTTTTTGAATTGGGTGGTGCAGTTCTCTATTATGTGTGCTGGAAGGGAGTTTATTAAAAGTGGAACGTGTTTATTCCCTAAAAAATCATAAAAGACATAGTTCTGGTACAACAAAAGCAATCTTAAATGGCCTGTCACAGTAACAAAATAGCCACGTCATCAACTCCACAGTAATTTAATTAAGACACAAGATGAGTCATAGGAAGTCAGTCTCCTAACAGTGCCTTTAATGACCGTATAAATACTCCATTGTACTCCATTCAAGTGAGAGCTGTAACATACAAGCAGTCATCCTTATTGAAAAAGAAGTTATGTCTTACCATAACATTCCATCTGTGTTGTAGATCTTTATTCATTTAATACAAATAGGACCTCAGTTCCATCCTTGGAACCGATGCGGCTGTTTCCAAGCTCACGCCAGCCAAAAACTCTCAACTAAGACCTACCCATAATGCCCCTCTCCTAGTTACTCCAGATCGAGTTTGCCCGTCCTTAGATAATAGATGTAGTAATAGAAAAAATAGTAGGAGGCTCTGTCTGAGCAAATACCCTAACCAGGAGTTCCGAAAGTCCACTTGGAGTCCAGGCAGGGGGAAGGAGGGCGGGAAGTAATGAATGAACAAAGATCTACAACACAGATGGAACGTTATGGTAAGACATAACTTCTTTATCTGATGTTGTAAATCTTTGTTCATTCATTACAAATAGGACCGAGTCCCCAGCTACTTGAGTCCTGGGTGGCCCTAAGGAAGGATATTCCTGAGCACCATAGAACCAAAAGATGCTCGTCCCCTGGAGGCCAAAACCAATTTGTAATGAGATATAAAGGTTTGAGGTCTTGCCCAAGTGGCTGCTGCACAGATATCATTCATAGAGGCTCTGGAATGAAATGCTACAGAAGTAGCCATAGATCTGGTAGAATGAGCCTTTATTCTGGAAGGTAAGGATAGCTTATTCTGTTGGGAGGTAAAGGTAATGGCGTTTCTAAGCCAGGAGGATAACGTCACTTTGGAAACAGGTTTACCCAATCTGGGTCCTGCAAAGGCCACAAACAGTTGATCTGTTTTCCTGAAAGATTTAGTCCTGTCCAAATAAGCTGCCGCTGCACATCAAGGGTGTGCAAAAGGTACTCCCCTCTATTAGAATGCTGAGGGAAGAAAATCGGCAGGTCAATAGACTGGTTAATGGAAAAGCCAGAAATGACCTTGGGCAAGAAAGAAGGGTCAGTACGAAGGGGCACCCTGTCCGTGTGGAAGATCAAGTAAGGACTCTTGACACTGAAGGCCTGCAGCTCAGATACTCTTCTCACTGAGGTAAGTGCTACTAGAAGTAAGGTTTTCCATGACAAAAATTTAAAATCAGATGAATCAAAGGGCTCGAAAGGAGAACCTGTGAGAGACTGAAGTACCAAAGTCAAGTCCCAGGGTTCTAAGGGAGGCTTGACCAGAGGTTTAACATGTAATACTCCTTTCAAAAAGGTCTTGCATAGGCAATGTGACATAGTTGAAGAATTATTAAGACCATTATGAAAATTGGTGATAGCTGCTAAATGTACAGTGATCATCGAAGCTGAGGCTCCTGCATGTAAAAGAGTAGTGAGGTATTGTAGGATCTTTTGAATAGGCATAGAGAAAGGGTCTTAAGTTCTGATCTTTGGCCCAAACCGAGAACCTAGTCCATTTACTAGAATAAACTTTCCTAGTGGAAGGTTTGTGTGAAGCCATAAGAATTTCACGAACAAGAGATGGGATGTCAGGCAGCCTGGCAATCATTGGAAGTGGAGGAACCAAGCTGTGAGCTTGGGACTGTGCAGGTATGGATGAATCAGTCCCTGAGGATGAGATAACAGGATCCAGGATCCATGGGCTGTAAATCAGATGAGGCCATAGAAACGGGACCCAGACTTGACGGGGCCAGTAGGGGGCAATGAGGATCACTTTGCTTCTCAACTTCTGAGCTTTCTGGAGAAAGTTTGGAATGAGGGGAAATGAGGGAAAGGCATACAGAAGACCCGGTGGCCAATCATGCATTAGAGCATCCCTCGGTGGTTCCCCCTGAGGGGGGATCAGGGCAAAGTAGCTTCTGCATTTGTAGTTTAGGGGGGAAGCAAACAGGTCGCAGCAAGGCTTGCCCCAGCATTGGAAGATCCGATCTGCTGTTACAGGGTTGTGAGGGACCACTCGTGAGGCATCAGGATGTTCCTGCTCAGATTGTCCGCAATGAGGTTGGAACTCCCTGGAATGTGCATTGCTATAAGAAAGCGGTTGGAAGCTATAGCCCAGTGCCAAATCCTCATGGCTTCCCGACACAGAGGGTAAGACCTGTTTCCGCCTTGCTTGTTGATATACCAGATGACTGACATGTTGTCTGACTGAATTGCAATGGTCCCAGAGGGTAGGGATGCATGGAGCGCTTGCAACGCTAAGAGAACTGCCCTCAGTTCTAAGACACTTATATGCAAATTGGCCTCCATGGGGGGACCAGGTGCCTTGGACAGTCTTTCCCTGGAAATGTCCCCTCCACCCTAACAGGGAAGCATCCATGGACAGCATGGCCATGGGCTGGGGAAGACGGAATGGTTGACGCCAAAGATTCAGTTGTGGCTTCATCCACCATAGCATTTCTTCCTTGCAATGGTTTGTAAGACGTATCATGTGGTCGAGTTAGCAATGACCATTGTGCGGAAAGGAGACACTGCAGGATTCTCATGTGCAGTCTCGCCAGTTGTACTAACCTAATGGCAGCTACCATGGAGCCTAAGAGTTGCAGTACAAGACGTGCTGGTATATAGGTCTGAGGAAGAGGGTCTTGGATTTGGTGTCTTATTTTCGAAAGCCTGTGAGGAGGGAGAGAAATGTGACAGGATGTTGTGTCGAAGACCGCTCCAATAAATTCCAGTGTCTTTGTTGGGGACATTTGAGATTTGTCTCTGTTGATTGTAATCCCCAAGCGGAGAGCGAGACCTTGAGTGTAAGAGAGGCTGAGGACTAGAAGATTCCTGGTCAGAGTGATAAGGAGCCAATCATCTAGATAGGGAAACGCCTGAAATTCTTATAGTCGAAGATGAGCTACCACAACTGCCATACATTTGGTGAACACTTGGGGAGCTGTTGAGAGACCGAATGGCAGTGCCCTGAACTGGTAGTGATTGGCTCCCAGCTGGAAGTGGAGAAACCTCCGGGAGTGGTGATCCATCTTTATGTGGTAGTAGGCATCCCTGGAGGTCTATAGAGCACATCCAGTTGTCCCTCCCTAGGAAGGGAAGAATGGACTGTACCATAACCATCTGGAATTTTTGAGGTTTGATAAATTTGTTCAGTAGGCTGAGATCCAGGATTGGTCTCCAGTCTCCTGTCTTTTTTGGCACTTAAAAGAACCTCAAGTAAAACCCGGATCCTGTCTGGTCTGGTGGTACTGGTTGGATGACTCTTTTTCTTAGCAGCTTTTCTATTTCTAAGGCTGCTAATTCCCTCTGATTGGGTGATACATCGGGGATTCTTTTGATGGGTCTGGGAGTTAAATCAAAAGGTATTTGGTAGCCTCTGGATATTATTCTCTACACCCAAACATCGATAGTAATAAGATGCCAGGCTGGTAGATGCAGAGAAAAACTATCCCCGACTGCTTCCTGAGGAAAGCAATTGGGCTGCTGTTCAGGAGCACTGGTAGGGTCTGCCAGAGAAAGAATCTCTAGCACCTTGGTTATGTGGACCCCCTCTTCACTGAAAGAGGTGTCTTCCATATGAGTTGCCCCCTCTGCCCCGGGGGGATTGTTCACCACAAGTGTCACGAAAAGATCCTTGGGATTTCTTGAACCACATTTTTCTTCCCTTCTGGTTCCTGGAATAGGACCTCTGAGGGTTGGAAAAGCGTATGCCCACAGCAGACAAGTTCTTTCTGTTTTTCTCACTAAATGAAAGTGTGTCTCATACCTTGGGTCCAAAAAGTGCAGATTCGTCAACAGGTGCATTGATGAAGGAAGATTTAAAGGGGTCTGCGAAGTCACACAACCGCATCCAAACATTATGACTCATGACAATGCCTGATGCGGCAGCTTGAGCTGCCCCCTCGGTGATGTGAGATATCAAATGCATCGAGGAGTTTGAGATGGATTCAAGGGTAACTAGTTGTGAGGCGACAGTATCACGCACCTCATCAGGCAGTACCCCCACCAAAGAGGAAGACATTTCAGAAATTAGGTATCTTTGGAGGCGAATAAAGTGTGCCAGATAGTTCAGTGATCAAATGGCAATGGTCGCTGAAGAATAGGTCCACTTCCCTAGTCTGTCCATGGTCCTGGACTCCCTGTTTGGAGGATGGACAGTAGAACTATCTTCTGCCAGTTCCCTCTTGGTGGCCACCGCCACGACCATAGAATCAACTGTCAACTGCTTGGACCAGTGGAGCTGGTCTTCAGGTGTAGATAAAATTTTGTCTGGCCTCCGAGGGACATGTTTTACATTGTTTGGGGCCTTCCAGGCATGCTACACAATGAGTTTAACAAGGTCATCTGCTGGTGGGGTCACCCAGGAAGTAGATGGCCGGGCACGGAAGGCCTGCAAGAACACAGATTCCTCAGGAGAAGAGTTAGAGGACTTCCAGTCTCCTCGCTGCTTGAGGATTTCGTGAATGTCTCTGAATGAAACATTGTCTGGGGGAGACTGTGGGGAAACAAAGATGGCCAGCAAGGTTAACAGTCGAATATGCAACTCAAGACCAGATAGTGAATAATCAGACTTTTATTGTAAATAAAAAACAGACCGGTTTCGGCAAATTAATGCCTTCTTCAGTGTTGAACAAACAATCAAAAATGACACAATAGAAAATGCCAATTTATACAGAGTATTAGCCAATAGGCACATGAATGTGCTGTTAGACCTCATGAATAATACATGATATATTATTTACTGGCAAACACTATACCTGGGACCATGGCTAAAAAGTGTGTTATACCCAAGACCAATAGTTCCAAAAACATCACAAAAGACAAAACCATAATAGACTATGGAACCATAAAGGCTATAATTATACATAATAAAATATGTACCTCCATAGTCATAATTATGTTAGATATATGTGGAATAATAGAAAAGAATCTATAAGGGGCCCGTTTCAAAACCAGACATAATAAATAATTCTGGCTACTCCTTATAATATATATATATATATATATATATATATATATATATATATATATATATATATAAAAATATGCATATATAAAAGATGAAATTAAATTACACCTGATATAGTTGGTAAATAAAATGGAATTCAGTACATCCTTCTGCATTGGCTAAATGTTAAAGATGATCATTAGGACCAGATGGAAAAATTACGCCCAAAGTAATTATCCAGTACTTTTCTTTGTGGTAGATGATACCATACAAAAAATGAAATTAAATAATTCAGAAAATATTATACCTGATATAGTTTTTAAATAAGTTGGAAGTCAATACATCCTTTTCCATTATCTGAATGTTAGAGATGATCATTGAGACCAGGTGGAAAAAGTGCGCCCAAAGTGATTATCCAGTACTTTTCTTTGAGATTGAGGATACCATGCCACCCCTGTGGGTTGCTACGATCACCCACTATACGGTCAATAATCATAAACATGAACTGTGCTTGTAGATGTTTTAATACATGTCGATATAAGGCATTAGTCTCCCTTTTGTTTTTAATGTCACTTCGATGTTCATTTATTCGTGACCTGAGTGGCCTGGAAGTCTGTCCCACATAAAATGCCCCACAGTGACATGATGCCAGGTAAACAACCCAATCACTGCTATAGTTTCCAAAGATTTTACAGTCAAAGACCTTACTGGTGTTGCGACTCGAAAAGTTCTGAGACTTGGTGATCTGTTTGCAAGACCCACAGTGGCCACATGGGTGTGTACCCAATAATTCATGTCCCATTATTGTGAGTTGTTTGTGAATTGCTCCACCACTACCAATATGTTTATAATGAGAGAGATGGGACCCCAATTTTTTTTCCTTTTCTGTATGAAAATTGACATTCCTCACCCAGAAAAGATCTCAGTTGTTCATTGGCTAGTAGTATATTCCAATGTCTATTGATGATGTCCCTAATTACGTAATAGTTCCTACCATATGTGGTGATGAATCTGATGGTAGTTGATCTGGAATCACCAGAAGGGATCTTATAGTCTAGCAGTCTGTTCCTTTTCATCTGAGAGGATCGTGTCCATGCAGTATTAATATCTGAAAAATTATATCCCCTGCTGGCAAATCTGCGACATAAGTCAAGACTAGCAGTGTCATAATCTGATTGGGTGGAGCTAAGGCGTTTCATGCGCATAAATTGTGAAACCGGGATGTTTCTGATGGTATGACATGGGTGCATGCTTGATGCATGTAATAGAGTATTATATTGGGGGTATTTGCGAAACACTCTGGTGGCCAAAGTATGGTCATGATTCCTAGAAATCGTTACATCCAAAAAGTTGATAATCTGCATGTCATAGGTGATAGAAAATTCATTTCCCTGATATTGCCATTGAGATATTCCACAAATTCATGCAAATAACCCACATCCGCACGCCATACCATCCAACAGTCATCCAGGTACCTGCGCCAGATGTCCATTTCAACCAAGTATATGTTATGAGATGCATCATAAATCATGCACTCTTCAAAAAATGCCATAAATAGGTCAGCATAAATGGGAGCAAAGGATGCTCCCATAGCTGTACCCTGTAGTTGCCAATAGCATTGTCCTTGAAAATAAAAAACATTCTTGTTGAGTACATGTTCTGACATGCATATCAATAGCGTATTGAATCCTGGTGAGTATAAACCTGCCCTATCCAACCAATATTTAAGGGCTTGTAAGCCAGCCCAATGTGGTATACTTGTGTACAAGGCTTTGACATCCAGTGAACACATTAGCCACCCTGGCTCCAATTGTGTATCCTCGATGATTTTCAGGAACTGTGTAGTGTCTTGTAGCCTTGCCCTGACCAAACCCAAAAGAGGTTTAAGATATTGTGTCAGGAAGGGGGACAAGGGTTCAGTCAAAGAACCAATACCTGAAACAATTGGTCTTCCTGGAGGTTTAGTTAATGATTTGTGAATCTTGGGTAGTAGATACATAATCTGTTTGCGGGGCTCTTTAACCAAAAGTTGTGTAACACATTTTTTGCTGATGATGCCCTCCTCACATGCTAGATTCAGAAAAGAGCCAATTTCATGCTTGAAATTCGGGGTTGGGTCTATGGCCATGTTCATGTAAAATGCTGTATCCGAAAGTTGGGATAAACCCTCTTGAAGGTAATCACTCATGTTTTGTACAACCACGGCCCCACCCTTATCTGCTGGTAATACAACTATATCCTTGTTGTCAGCAAAAAATGTGTTACACAACTTTTGGTTAAAGAGCCCCGCAAACAGATTATGTATCTACTACCCAAGATTCACACATCATTAACTAAACCTCCAGGAAGACCAATTGTTTCAGGCATTGGTTCTTTGACTGAACCCTTGTCCGCCTTCCTGACACAATATCTTAAACCTCTTTTGGGTTTGGTCAGGGCAAGGCTACAAGACACTACACAGTTCCTGAAAATCATCGAGGATACACAATTGGAGCCAGTGTGGCTAATGTGTTCACTGGATGTCAAAGCCTTGTACACAAGTATACCACATTGGGCTGGCTTACAAGCCCTTAAATATTGGTTGGATAGGGCAGGTTTATACTCACCAGGATTCAATACGCTATTGATATGCATGTCAGAACATGTACTCAACAAGAATGTTTTTTATTTTCAAGGACAATGCTATTGGCAACTACAGGGTACAGCTATGGGAGCATCCTTTGCTCCCATTTATGCTGACCTATTTATGGCATTTTTTGAAGAGTGCATGATTTATGATGCATCTCATAACATATACTTGGTTGAAATGGACATCTGGCGCAGGTACCTGGATGACTGTTGGATGGTATGGCATGCGGATGTGGGTTATTTGCATGAATTTGTGGAATATCTCAATGGCAATATCTGGGGAATCGAATTTTCTATCACCTATGACATGCAGATTATCAACTTTTTGGATATAACGATTTCTAGGAATCATGACCATACTTTGGCCACCAGAGTGTTTCGCAAATACCCCCAATATAATACTCTATTACATGCATCAAGCATGCACCCACGTCATACCATCAGAAACATCCCGGTTTCACAATTTATGCGCATGAAACGCCTTAGCTCCACCCAATCAGATTATGACACTGCTAGTCTTGACTTATGTTGCAGATTTGCCAGCAGGGGATATAATTTTTCAGATATTAATACTGCATGGACACAATCCTCTCAGATGAAAAGGAACAGACTGCTAGACTATAAGATCCCTTCTGGTGATTCCAGATCAACTACCATCAGATTCATCACCACATATGGTAGGAACTATTACGTAATTAGGGACATCATCAATAGACATTGGAATATACTACTAGCCAATGAACAACTGAGATCTTTTCTGGGTGAGGAATGTCAATTTTCATACAGAAAAGGCAAAACATTGGGGTTCCATCTCTCTCATTATAAACATATTGGTAGCGGTGGAGCAATTCATAAACAACTCACAATAATGGGACATGAATTATTGGGTACACACCCATGTGGCCACTGTGGGTCTTGCAAACAGATCACCAAGTCTCAGAACTTTTCGAGTCGCAACACCAGTAAGGTCTTTGACTGCAAAATCTTTGGATACTGTAGCAGTGATTGGGTTGTTTACCTGGCATCATGTCACTGTGGGGCATTTTATGTGGGACAGACTTCCAGGCCACTCAGGTCACGAGTAAATGAACATCGAAGTGACATTAAAAACAAAAGGGAGACTAATGCCTTATATCGACATGTATTAAAACATCTACAAGCACAGTTCATGTTTATGATTATTGACCATATAGTGGGTGATCGTAGCAACGCACAGGGGTGGCATGGTATCCTCAATCACAAAGAAAAGTACTGGATAATCACTTTGGGCGCACTTTTTCCACCTGGTCTCAATGATCATCTCTAACATTCAGATAATGGAAAAGGATGTATTGACTTCCAACTTATTTAACAACTATATCAGGTATAATATTTTCTGTATTATTTAATTTCATTTTTTGTATGGTATCATCTACCACAAAGAAAAGTACTGGATAATTACTTTGGGCGTAATTTTTCTATCTGGTCCTAATGATCATCTTTAACATTTAGCCAATGCAGAAGGATGTACTGAATTCCATTTTATTTACCAACTATATCAGGTGCAATTTAATGTCATCTTTTATATATACATATTTATTTATTTATATATATATATATATATATATATATATATATATATATATATATATATATTATAAGGAGTAGCCAGAATTATTTATTATGTCTGGTTTTGAAATGGGCCCCTTATAGGTTCTTTTCTATTATTCCACATATATCTAACATAATTATGACTATGGAGGTACATATTTTATTATGTATAATTATAGCCTTTATGGTTCCATAGTCTATTATGGTTTTGTCTTTTGTGATGTTTTTGGAACTATTGGTCTTGGGTATAACACACTTTTTAGCCATGGTCCCAGGTATAGTGTTTGCCAGTAAATAATATATCATGTATTATTCATGAGGTCTAACAGCACATTCATGTGCCTATTGGCTAATACTCTGTATAAATTAGCATTTTCTATTGTGTCATTTTTGATTGTTTGTTCAACACTGAAGAAGGCATTAATTTGCCGAAACCGGTCTGTTTTTTATTTACAATAAAAGTCTGATTATTCACTATCTGGTCTTGAGCTGCATATTCAACTGTTAACCTTGCTGGCCATCTTTGTTTCTTCATAGTTTGGTTGGGCCTTGCATCCCCCACATGCTTAGTATTTGGTTTGGACTGGAGACTGTGGGGACCATTCCCCCTCATCACAATCAGTGTCTCCGGTGATTGATTCCTCTGGGGAATCAAGGTGCTTCCTCTTGCACCGTTTCTTCTGGGGTGGCTCCCCAGTGGGATCTTCTGAGGGGGACTCTGAAGAAGGGTTTCCCTTCAAAGGGGGCTCTTGTGACTCCTGTGCCCGGGGTCCCAAAATAGAGGGTTAGGAGAGGTGCAGGCTGGGGGGGGTGGGTTCTGATACTGATGTCATTGGTGCTGACTGTGAGACTGCAGGGTGAAGGACCCTCTCCATCACCTGGACAGCAGGCCCACCCGAGGAGAGATGGGAACCTGGAACCGGGAGGGACAAACTTGGAACTGGGGTCACACCCCACCCTGAGGAGCCCACCTCCAGGTGAGGAGCTCCGAGAGAACTGAAAGCCGTCGGAGCCGTGGACATAGATGGCGCCAGCGAGAAAATAGGCACCGGACTAGGTACCAAAGGTACGGATGGTCCAAGCACTGCTCTGAGAGAGCATTGGCTCCACCAGAGCCAATGCAGTAAGGGTGGTCGGTGCCGACAGGGGAAACACTGCTGTCGGAGCCAAGACCGTATGCACCGGAGGGGACATCAGTACCGAGATCTCCAGGATCTGGGTAGATGTCGGAGAAGAATAAATAGGGGAAGATGTAGTAAAAGATTCCGAGCCAAGAGAGATGGAAGGTCTAGCTGGATTGGGCAGTCCCCTAGCTGCCAGAAGCTGGTCCACAACCCGCACTAGATCTAATTCAGAAAACCTCCTAGTGGATCTGAAGGAGGCTGCTGAAGGAGAATCAGGTCTTTCTTGAAAGGGGCTAAACCTGTGCCCCAAAAAAGGGTCATAAGTTGGATAGTATCTTATCTTTGGCAGGAATTCGAGTTTTGGAGCCAATGGAGCCAAAGAAACTGTCGGCACTGAGGCTGGGGATGGTGCTGAAGCAGGTTCAGTCATCAGAGCCAATGTGGGATCCAAAGACTGCACCGAAGTCGGTGGTGCCGAGGTTGGAACCGAAATAGGGATGAATATCATGGACGGCACCGAGGGAGAGGGCACAGAGCCTGGTGCCGAAGAGGTCTGCATCAAGGGCGCTGGCGAAGCACTGAGCCAACTCGGTTCTGTAACTGACGGAGATGCAGGAACCGAGTGACTCCATTTTTCCTTATGTTTTTTGGTCTTTGGAGGGGGTGAGACCTCCGACCCAGATAAAGCCTCTGAAAAAGGTGTCTTGAGTAAACCTTTTAAAATAAGTTTATTTTTACATTATGCTAGTGTATGATTACTAAAACTAGAAGAAATGTCAGTCAGCTTTAATATGATCCATGCCTAAACAGAAGACACAACGAGCATGTGTATCTGAGTTAGGCATCTTACACCCACACTTGTCACACTGTTTAAACCCCAACTTAGCTTTCTCTGACATAGTAAGGCAGCAAGGCTATCCTATAGAAAAAACAAATTAAGGAAGAGAAAAAGGGAGAGAATACCAATGATGGTATTTAAAAAATACCACAAATGGTAAGGAAGGACCTGTCAAAGGCAGGAGAGAGGGACAGTACCAGTAGAGGTAAAAATTAAATTACCAAGGTAAAGGGTAGGAAATAGAATTAGGTTATAGGCGACAGTGAGAAAAGGCTAACCTGACTAAAAAAATAAACAATTTTGAAGAGAAACTGTCTTAAAAATAACAATTTTCTACTTGGCTATGAGAGAGATGGCTAGCACGTCTGACTAGTAATGGGGCAAACAAGATCTAGAGCAACTAGAAGAGGGGCATTATGGGTAGGTCTTAGCTGAGAGGTTTTGGCTGGCACGAGCTTGGAAACAGCCGTACCGGTTTCGAGGACGGAACCGAGGCCCTATTTGTAATGAATGAACAAAGATTTACGACATCAGATTGTAATATTCCTTAGAAAGATGGTACAGGATAATGCAGGTGTATAAATACCATATGTTATGTGAAAGTTATACTTTTGCACCTGGTGCTATGTCTGTTTTTTCAGTTAGTTTGTATGTGACCCAGTGGTCATGCATCATTGGTTTGTTTGTGGATTACACATTTTCTCATGTACCTGACTGGCGATTTGCGTTGTACACATTACATTTATGTAGTATTATGTTACTGTTGTGCATATTACCCATTGCTAACATTTTATTTAGTTTGCAGGCATCATAATTCCATGCACCTTATTGTAGGACATTTCTACGTTATATTGCAATTCTCCAATCGATGATGGTAGAAATGTAACCTCATTACTGTGCATGACATATCTTCTAGACTTTCAGTGTATTTTTGACAATCCCTACTCCAGACAAGTAATCAAGGAGTCTAAATCCTCACCACTGACACTAGTGAGGGACGGCCACTAGGAGCAGACATGGATACACACAGTATTTTCAGGTGCAGGTCTCTACATCAAGCACAATTTTCCTTAAGAACACACAGGGAGCACACTCCAGATCTTGGGGCTGGACTCTTTCTCTCTCTCTCTCCAGGCAACAAGACTCCACACTGACCACTTTGGAGCTCTGTGTCCCTGTTCCAAGTAGCTTCCTCACACACACTTGGGTATTTGATTTTCACACACACACGCACACACACACACACACACACACACACACACACACACACACACACACACACACACACACACACACACACACACACACACACACACACACACACACACACACACACACACACACACCTGGGAAAGGCTGGCACAGATTTACCAGTCCTTTTCCTACACTGTAAGGTAATTACGCTGCCACTGGCCAGCTACTCTATGGCTCTTACAAGCATACCCAATTATACTGAGTAAATTTAATACTAATGCAAATGGTAGAGTTTGACCAATGCAGCAAGGGTTTTCAGAAGTGGCCACAGTGTCCCTAAAATAAGCATAAGTACTCTTAAGATGTTAAAATTATTCTCTAAAAGACCAGCCACAATGAAAGGTATAGAAATATTTAATAGTAAATAATAAAATAGAAGACACGAGAATACTGTATATCTAGTTACAATAAACACCAGAGTTTCAAACACAGGAGATATAAAAAATAACACAGTTAGATAGATTCACACAGATGCAGAAAAACAATGTTTAATTAATCTCACTATATTTTCCTGACTGACTAAAGAATTACTGTACCCTGGTTGCTTACTTACTAAAGCAAGGCAAGATGAAGTGTGTTGAGTTGCTTACTACAGCAAGGCAACATGATGTGAGATTGTGAGATATCTGTGACAGAGCTTTCCTGTCATGTTCCAAAAAACAAGGTGCTGTTTTGAGAGTTCTGTCATATCTCTCAGTAATATCTAAAGAATAATTTCAGTACTGGTTATAGAATGACATCACATCTAGTCACCTGACTCTGGTGCAGTACACACCCAGAGCTTTGCTAAGATCTGTTGCAGTATCTAAAAGCTATAAAACAATTTCAAAAACGTTCACTCTTCCAGGGTAACAATTAGTTCACCCCTAAGGACAATGAAGTAAATTCCTAGTCCTGGGTTTCCCAAACATTTTTGTCTCTGGTTGCAATCAGACCTGTAAGGTAAAATTTGTATGATCTGAACCAACCCATTTACTTTTCAACCAATTTTACAAAATACTGGACTGATTAACCTCTTCCCTTCCAGAATGCTCTGTTAAAACATATAGATTTAATGAATTATAATAATACTTTCTGACATACATGTAGAACTGTTTTTCTGTCCAGCAGGACCTACTGTTGATGCATTTGTAACAGAAGCAACTTTACAAATACATTTTTAACACAAGCATCTGTACAAATCAGTGTAATAGTTAAATGTCATAAAATTCTTTACAAAACTCCAGCTAGCTATGTTGGTATATGTTACACATGCACTGCTGTACGCTCCCTGGCACAGATGGTACTACCTCATATCATCACAGTATTCAACATTTTGACAGTCTACAGAAATATCAGGATAGTAAATTGCTATATTTAAGTTAATTATTCTTTTGAGCTTGGACACCAGGATTTGAATTCCCTAGACATAGTAAGGGCTTATTAAGTTTAATTCTACTGGCTGCCAAAAAAAAAAAAAAGTACTAGACAATGGAAATCAAAATCTAACCAACCTTATTTGATGTATTGAATATATGGAGGGCAGGCATGCTTGGCCTTTGGACCTAGAGCCTTCAGAGATTGGAGGGTTAAATTGGGGTTTAAAGTTCTCGTACTGCCTACATCCATCTACTCTTCAGTTTCTTCTTCTCATGCTTCCACCAGAAAGTTGGGAGATAAGAAGAGTGAGAAGGATGGAGAGAGAGAGAGAGAAGTCTGAAAAGGGGAAAAAAAACTTATGACTAAGGGGAGAGAGAGAGAAGGGAAAATGCTCCTCTATGTTGTTGGAAGGTCAGTCAGATCCAAAGGTCTTTGAAATCAATGACTCTGACTTTGATTGTATCATCGGCAGCCCCACATTGCTGATTGCCTTCTGCTAGGGCTCCAGGCTCGGAGTCTTCAAACTCGCCTACTATGAGCATTCCAAAGCTCCTCTTGTCAGCAGCTCCAGCCTCAGGCACGCATCACTTCCTTCTTTCTGCCCAAAAGTGTTGTTCCTCTGTTCTCCCTGGAGCCATCCCTGACTCTGATCTAGGCTTCTCCATTTTGGCTTTGAGGACTGGATCCACGGTTGTCTAAACCTTTGAAGCCCTCTTCAATTGCTTCCTCTAGGTCTGCTGGAGCTTCCAGAACTATTAAGGACTCTGATTTGGAGCACCTTGATGCATACCTTCTTAAAGACCCAGGTAGACTTTGAGATCATTCCCCTCTTCAATGGCTTCAAGGACAGAAGTCCCCTTCCTTCAGCTCCAGCTTTGTCTGTTCCTCCTTGCCTCATCTGTCCTTGTCAGGGTCCCTGGGTCCAACTTCCCCCTCTCTTTCCCTGTAGTTAATGCTGACAGCTTGGCTGTCTCCGGTACTGGCTTTCTCATTGATATTTTTGTCTCCAGCTCCTTCGTTGCTGAACACGTCTTGGAGCCAAAGCTTTGAGGCTGATGCCCTAAGATGATCAACTCTCAGGCTTTCAGTGAAACCCTTCCTTTGGGAGCCCCAGTCTTAGATAGCTTGGCTCCTACCTTGACATCAGACCTAACAGGGTCGACACTAGGCACAGGTGTATCTTGGGTCTGCAGATACAAAGAGAATTGTGCCCAGACATCTGGCCCAGATATTGGCATTCATTACAGAGAGGATATTTTCTCACTTTGAGACTGGAGTTTCTGTTGCTAAGTCTCATATCCACCCTGGTCCTCTTGTCCATTTATATTTTGGACTCACAACAGTTATCTTTGTAACCAAACAAATGTAAGCATACTGGAGTCCTCCACTAAAGGTTTACTGCTCAAAATGAATCAAATGCAAGGCAAATGAAGAGCAGTCCAACCAACAGGTGAAGAAACTTTTAACTTTTAATAAAACACAGTTAAAATCACAGAAGTATGGGCGCCTTTGGGACTAGGACCTTCTTCAGATCTTCAGATGGAACATCTTGGGGACATTAGAAGAAAAAATATAAACAGCCCTGAAGCGAGTCATTTTTTATCTGCACATGGAGGGTTGTGGAACAGCTTGTTTTTTAGTGTATTAGCCCGACCACATTTGTGTAGATGTCGTAACTTTACAGAATTAAATAGACTGAAATGTAGAATTATTTTAAATTATAGGACATTATAGCCTAAGGGAATGAATATGGATGATAATTTAACTTTGTATGGGTGTATTTATGGTATACTGAATTAGTGTTTTTTTAATGGTGAAAAATATGTATTAGCCCGACCACATTTGTGTAGATGTCGTAACTTTACAGAATTAAATAGACTGAAATGTAGAATTATTTTAAATTATAGGACATTATAGCCTAAGGGAATGAATATGGATGATAATTTAACTTTGTATGGGTGTGTTTATGGTATACTGAATTAGCGTTTTTTTATGGTGAAAAATATGTAAAATTAACATGTTTTTAATGCTTTGTTTAAAGAAATCTTGGTTAATAAATTATCAGGGTGATTTTATACTTGACTGTTCAATGGGAGCACTGCAGGTATAAATTGGACCAAGTTTGATGTGTAATTTATTCAAGAAGGTGAAAGGCCGAGGTACCAGAATAACGGTTTCAAGTCCTATGGTCTGTGTGGCAAAGCTTTCCTTTGTGGTGTTTTTTTTTGCAAAGGGATATACAGTGGATATAAAAATTATACACAACCCTATTAAAATGCAAGATGTGAAATTGTTCAATCTCGCCGTTTGTTCTTACACATGGGTTCGGAGCCGATCCTCGGCTCCGATTCGGCCGCATCACTAGCTCGCATCTTCGAGAAAGCTCGAGGCACAGTAATATCCCATGATCCTCCGGTGCTAACCCTCAGATCTAGTTTGCCGCTAGCAGCAGATCGCATCGAGAGGCTCGGGCCAGTACAATTTTTACTATTTTTTCTTGTTAAATATGGATAGTTTTTTTATATTCTTATAATCTTTATCTTAATATTTGATTGCTTCATATATATAGTAGTTGTGTGACTAGTTTAGGTAGTTTGTTACCTTAAAATTATTAGTAAGGGCCTTAGGCCGTTTTTTGTCTGTAAGAACTTACAGTATTTAAAAGAAAGTTAACTTTTTTTCTATTTTATTTTTTTCTTTCAAAAATATATATACATATATCTCAGTGTGCTGTGGTGTGTTTTTTTACATATATATATATATATATATATATATATATATATATATATATATACTTATATTGTAGTTAGAAAATTTTCAATATAGTGCTGTCTTTTTTTCCTAGTAGAATGTCAGAAAAGACTAAAAGTGGATTTAAAAGGTGTCAGTGTGGACAGACGATGTCCATTACTGACCACCATTCATCCTGCGTCTACTGTCTTGGCCCTCTCCACTTGCAGGAAGACTGTTCCATCTGTCATTCCTTTAGTGGGAGGGTCATGCTGGAAAGACGCAGGAAGTTGGTGGACAGAGGTTTAATCAAACTTGAGTTTCAAGAGGCCCTGGACAAGGCTGAACAGGTTTCGAAGTCTTCGAAGGGGTCGAAGTCTTCAAGAGTGTCGGAGCCCAAGTCAAAGGCTCCGAGCACCTCTTTTCAAATTCGGACACCGGCTCCTATGACTTCGGTGCCGGGTGTCGAGACCTTATCTCTGCACGAGGCTCAGGTCTTGGAGCCGGTATCAGAGGTACCACCGTCTACTATCCTTCGCTCGGTGACGGCTTCGATCCCTTCGACCCGTTCTTCGAGGCCACTTTCCGACGTGGACCGAGTGGTACAGAAGCTTATGGAGAACTCGGCTTTGTCAAAATTAATCGAGGTTTCGTCCCAGTTGGTTTCGAAACTCAAAGCTATTCCAGTTCCCTTGACACTTCCTCCTCCGAGACCCGTCGAGTCATCGGTGTTAGGAGTCAAAGAACCGATGATTGTAGAGCCCTCGGTGCCGAAGCCTCCAGTAGTGCTATCGGCTCCGTTGACCTCGACTCCTTCGGAACCAGCCAGAGAGTCTCGGAGCTGAACATCTTTCTTGGGTTCCGGGGGGGATAGTCGAACCGAGATTTCGGTTCCGACTCTTCCTCTCGGTGCCTCAGCTCAGATCAGTTCGGATCCGTCCTTGGTGTCGGAGCCCGTGGTTCCGATTCCGGAGAAACGACCTCCTTCTTCGGATCGGGTCGGATCTTCGGGTCGGGGCACCGGTGCCTTTGACATCATGAGGAAGGTCTTGTCGGATCAGACACATACTTCATCGGTTTCTTTATCTCCTTCCCCAAAAGGTCCGCGTTCTGCTTCTGTGCCTTCGGTACCTACCCAAGCGTCGAGACCCAATGCCTCAGAAGTCCCCACAGGGAGACTCTGGTTCCTCAGATGCATCCCCAGAAGCTCCCACTGAGGATGTTCCGAGGAAACGTCTGTGCAAGAGGAGGCACATAGATTCCCCACAGGAATCTCTTACATCTGATACTGATTTAGATGAAACAGAAGGGTCCCCACGGTCCACCTCTGAGGATGTCTCTTTTTTGCAGACATTTTGGAAATCCTGAAGCAAAGAGGGGACTGGCAAACCCTTACCCCTTCTGCGGATTAATCGATTTTACTGAAGGCATTTGGGACTCAACCTTCTACCTCTTGGGTGACTCCTCCCTTTGATGATCTCATGGATCTAGTAGCTCGGAGGGCTTGGGAAACACCTGATACAGTGGAACCAGTCCCGCGTAAACCCAACAAATACATGACAGCTCCCCAAGATAAAGCCTATCTTACAAAAGGAGTTCCCGTAGACACTATGGTGGTGGCGGCCACTAAGAAAGAGATGTCTGAATCATCTTCCTCTGTCCATCCTCCTAATAAGGATTCTAGGACAATGGACAGATATGGGAAGCGCATATTTAGTTCGGCGACTTTTTCCATCCGATCGCTCAACTACCTTACGCATTTCATGCGTTTACAAAGAGATCTCATTAAGAAATTAGGAGATACTCTTCAGGGACACACAGATGCTGCTGTCGCCGAGAAAGTGACAGCGCAACTTAACACCCTAAATTCCATAGTCAACTCGTCCATGAGGCTGATTTCATACGCAGCCGAAGGATCGAGTAGAGCAGCAGCTTCAGCGATTGCACTGAGAAGACAATCCTGGTTGCACTTATGCTCCTTTGCAGAAGCCTTTAAGTCTTCCTTTGCCAATGCCCCCTTTGATGGTGCCTCCCTGTTTGGGCCCAAAGTAAAGGAGACTCTCACGAGGTGTGAACAAGAAGGGAAGACCCTGTCTGCCGTAGGGGTCCGTTTTTCCATTCCATCTAGACCCTACCCTAAAGGGCAACGAGGAGGAAAGATGTGGTTCCGAAAGACTCCGGATCTTTTCAACACACTCAAAGTGACGCCCCCTCCAGAGGCAGAGGAGGGGGAAGAAATGGAAGACGCCGCCCAGCCGGCAGAGGGGGTCCGCAAAATCAGGGTGACAGAGAGACCTTCTCTGGAAAACCCTTCCAGCACTCCTGAGTGCAGGCCCGGCTGTCCTACTCTGGAGGCAGTCGGGGGTCGCTTGGCTTTATACCCAGAGGCCTGGCTAAATCTTACATCAGATTACTGGGTAAAAAGCATAGTTACCAGAGGCTACAACATTCCCTTCATAAAAATACCACCAAACTCCAAAAAACTCCCAGATGTTCCACCCAGTCTGCGAGACCAAGCAACCATAGAGATAAGAAGGTTGCTCGAAAACAGAATCATCCAACCAGTCCCAGCGGCCCAAATAGGATCCGGAACTTACTCAAGGTTCTTTTTAGTTCCAAAGAAAACAGGGGACTGGAGGCCAATTTTAGACCTCAGCAAGTTAAATACCTTTGTAAAAAAGGAAAAGTTCCGGATGGTCACGCTTCAGTCAATCCTCCTTTTTCTGCAAAAAGGCGACTGGATGTGCTCTATAGATCTGAAAGACGCATACTACCATATCAAAATGGCCAGGGCTTCCAGAGATCATTCGCGCTTCCGGCTGGGAGCCAGTCATTTCCAGTTTTGCGCTCTGCCCTTTGGTCTCACCTCAGCCCCCAGGGTGTTCACCAAATGCATGGCAGTAGTAGCGTCTCACTTGAGACGAAAGGGATTCCGGGTGTTTCCTTATCTAGACGACTGGCTCCTTTCCGCCACCACCAAGTGTCGTCTTCTACAAGCCAGGGACTACGCCATCAGTCTTTGCTCTTCACTAGGCATAACAGTGAATTCTGGAAAATCTGTCTTATCGCTGTCACAGCGTATCTTATTTATAGGAGCACAGCTAGACACTTCCCTGGCTCAAGTTACTCTCCCCCCATCAAGAGTGTCAGACCTCAGGCACCAAATTTCGCTCCTTCTTCACAACAACAGAGTCTCTGCATGACAAGTATTAAGAGTGCTAGGCTTGATGGCAGCATCCCTTCTTGTAGTTCCTTTAGGCAGAATGCACATGAGGATCCTTCAATGGATGCTATTCGCCCAATGGTCGTATCTACAACTTCCACTGTCTCATGAGATCTTGATCACAAATTATTGCAAGAAGGATCTCTTGTGGTGGATACACAGTCAAGAGCTAACACTAGGACGACCCTTTGTATTACCCAGTCCGGTAGCAACTCTAACCACGGACGCTTCCCTGATAGGGTGGGGGGGATTCTTTCAGGGACAAACAGTCCAAGGTCAATGGTCCAACATGGAATACAATCTGCACATCAATGTTCTAGAGATGAGGGCAGTGTTTCTAGCGTTGCAACACTTTCACAAGTCCTTACCTCGGGGAACAGTGACAGTTCAGACAGACAACATGTCAGTGGTCTGGTACATAAACAAGCAAGGGGGAACCAGATCTTACCCGTTATGCAGAGAGGCCCTCAGAATTTGGCAATGGGCAAAGTCCACTGGACGCTTTCTGATAGCAACGCACAGCCCGGGATTTCAATGTAATCGCGGACAGGTTGAGCAGAGCCATCCTGTTCCCTCACGAGTGGTCCCTCAAACCTCAAGTGGCGGAAGAGATCTTCCGCAGATGGGGCCAGCCTTGCTGCGAACTGTTTGCATCCCCTTTGAATGCCAAATGCAGAAGCTATTTTGCCCTGTTACCCCCCCCCCCAGGGGGTGTCCCCAGGGACGCACTGGTATACGATTGGCCCCCGGGTCTCCTTTATGCTTTTCCTCCTGTTCCACTAATTCCCAGGTTTTTGCAGAAAGCCAAACGTCTGGACAGGACCATAATACTGATAGCCCCATTCTGGCCTCGACAAATCTGGTTTCCCTTCCTTCAATCCCATCAAATGGAGGAACCATGGATTCTGGACCTGGAGCCAGATCTGTTGACACACTCGTCGGGAGTTCCTCACACCTTCTTCAAGTCTCTCAAACTGACAGCTTGGCTGCTCCGCTTCCCATCTTAGCCAGGTCGGAGTTACTATCTCCTGCAGTACAACAAATTATTGTATCTTCTCACAAACCATCTACAAGAAAATTGTACATCAGTAAATGGAACCGTTTTGCGCACTGGGCCTCCAAACAAGGTATAGATCCATTCGGGGCCCCAGTACACAAGATATTAGATTTCCTTTCCTCACTTTTTCAAGAAGGAGCATCAACTTCCACTATAAGGGTTCAACTGGCCGCTATATCCAATTTTCATACTGGCCGTAAGGATGGTTCTCTTATGTCCCACAGGCTTTGTAAAGCCTTCATGAAAGGTACTTTTCATCTCCGTCCCCCTTTCCGTAATCCAATAGCACCTTGGAATCTTAATCTCATGCTGTCACAACTCATGTTGCCCCCTTTTGAACCAGCAACCACAACTCTGTTAAAATTGCTTTCGTGGAAAACACTTTTTCTGGTTGCCATCACTTCAGCCAGAAGAGTTTCAGAGTTACAGGCTCTATCTATCCGACCCCCGTACATGATTTTTCATCCAGATAGAGTAACCTTGCGCACCAATCCATCCTTTCTTCCGAAGGTTTGTTCGATTCAGAACATCAATCAATCTATTGAACTGCCTACCTTCTTTAAAAATCATTCCAATAAGCTGGAATACACATTGCACAAGTTGGACGTTCACAGACAACTAAGATTTTACTTGCATAGGACAAAAGAGTACAGAAAGTCGGATCAACTATTTGTCTCATATGCTGACCAAAGAAAAGGACAGGCAGTAACGAAGGTTACCTTATCCAAATGGCTCTCAGATTGCATAAATTTCGTATATGCTGAATCCAAGCAACAACTTCCTTTCAAACCCAGAGCTCATTCTACAAGGGCGATTGCTACCTCTTCAGCCCATACCGCTCGTTTGCCTTTAGATACCATTTGTGCAGCGGCAACTTGGGCAAAACCACATACCTTTATCGCCCACTACAAGCTAGACAAGAGCTCCAGGGACAGGGCGACGTTTGGTTCCACTGTACTCAGGAATGTTCTCCCTTGAGCCACCCGGGAAAAAGGAGCTAGGGACGCTACCCGTGTGTAAGAACAAACGACGATATTGAACAATTTCACATTAAGAAGTTATGTCTTACCATAACGATCCATGTGAATTGTTCATCTCGCCTTTGTTCTTACATTCCCCCCCTCCATCCCCCGTCCTACGGTCTGGGAGAACGGTTTTCGATTAGATTCCTTTTCAGCCTTTTCTAGGTATAGTTGACATGTTATTAACATCAGTAATGGCATCTTTTATCCTCTACCTGGCAGTAGGGTTTCAGACAATTTGTAGTATTTGTTCATAAGTGTTTTAGACACATTTCTAAGAGGGATTCTTCTGGTATAGCAAACTAGATCTGAGGGTTAGCACCAGAGGATCATGGGATATTACTGTGCCTCGAGCTTTCTCGAAGATGCGAGCTAGTGATGCGGCCGAATCGGAGCCGAGGATCGGCTCTGAACCCGTGTGTAAGAACAAAGGCGAGATGAACAATTCACATGGATCGTTATGGTAAGACATAACTTCTTATTTTTTGTGATCTAAAATAATGAGACCACAATAAATCATTTCAAAACTTTCCCACCTTTAATGTGACCTATAACTTGTACAATTCACTTGAAAAACAAACAACTCTTTTAAGGGAAAAATATATAAATAAAAGTACAATTAGCTGGTTGTACAAGTGTGCACACCCTTAAAACTAATACTTTGTTGAAGCACCTTTTGTTTTAATTACAACATTCAGTCTTCTTGGGTACACACCTGCCATCAATTAAAGAGACTCTGATTAACCCCAAATAAAGTTCAACTGTCCTAGTAGGATTTTCCTGGCATTTACTCAGTTGCCTGATACAGAAAAAGCCATGGTTCTCAGAGAGCTTACAAAGCATCAAAGGGATCTCATTGTTGAAAGGTATCAGTCAGGAGAAGGGTACAAAAAATTTCCACAGCATTGGATATATTATGGAACAAAGTGAAGACAGTCACCAAAAAGTGGAGAAAATATGGGGCAATAGTGACATTGCAAAGAACTGGGTGTCCCTCCAAAATTGATGAAAAGACTAGACAAAAACTGGCCAGGGAGGCTGCCAAGAGACCTACAGCAACACTGAAGGAACTGCAGGAATTTCTGGCAAGTACTGGTTGTGTACTACATGTGATAATCTCCATATGTCTGGACTATGGGGTAGGGTTGCAAGATGGAAGCCTTTTCTTACACAGAAAAACATCCAGGCCCAGCTAAAATCTGCAAACAATAATAAAGTCTCCCAAAAGCATGTGGGAAAATGTGTTATGGTCTGATGAGACCAAGGCTGAACTTTTTGGCCACAATTCCAAAAGGTACATTTGGAGCAGAAACAACTTTTCGCATCACCAAAAGAACATCATCCCCACAGTGAAGCATGGTGGTGGCAGTATCATGCATTGGGGTTGCTTTTCTTCAGCTGGAAATGGGGCTTTAGACAAGGTGGATGGAATTATGAACAGTTCCAAATACCAGTCACTTCTGACCCAAAACCTTCAGGCATCTGCTAGTAAGCTGAAGATGAAGAGGAATTTCACCTTTCAACACGAGAATGACGCCAAGCAGTTATCCAGATCAACAAAACAATGGCTTCACCAGAGGAAAATTAAAGTTTTGGAATGGCCCAGCCAGAGCCCAGACCTAAATCCAATAGAAAATCTGTGGGGTAACCTGAAGAATGGTTGTACAGAACAGATGCCCTCACAATCTGACAGATTTGGAGCGCATTTGCAAGGAAGAGTGGCTAAATATTGCCAAGTCAAGATGTGCCACGCTGATTGACTCCTACCCAAAAAGACTGAATGCTGTAATTAAATCAAAAGGTTCTTCAACAAAGTATCAATTTAAGGGTGTGCACCATCAAAAGAGGCATTTAGAAAGGACATCATGAAGCAGTCCAGAAAGTAAGTTTTTTTATTTTTATATTTATATATTTGTTTTTCAGTTGAATTGTACAGGTTATAGGTCACATTAAAGGTGGGAAAAGTTTTTAAATGGTTTATTGTGGTCTCATTTTTTTATATCACAAAAACCTAGCATTTTAACAGGGGTGTGTACACTTTTTATATCCACTGTAAATTTGAAGATCTCAAAGACAGTGGCCTCACAGCAGCCACGAGCGCTCAAAAGTAGCTGGATGCTCAGCTGTTTATTGTGCAGTCCATCACAAATCTATCTGTGAGGCTTCTCTTGAATGCTGAAGATGGTACAACTCATGCCTGAATATAAGCTTATGTAACTTTCTGGACTGCTTCATGATGTCCTTTCTAAATGCCTCTTTTGATGGTTCCACTCTCTTTGGTCCCAAAGTCAAAGATACATTGACCAGGAGTGAACAAGAAGGAAAGGCACTGTCTGCCATAGGTGTCCATTTCTCTGCTCCACATGGGTTCTTTTCCAGGAAACAAAAGGGGGAAACCCCCCCCCCCAAGTCGCAGCAGTGTTTCCAAGATGATCCTGGTGAAGGTGCCACCATGTGACAGAGGAGGAAACTTCAGTTGATATGCCACCATGGGAAACGATCATTTCAGATGCTTGGGTGCTGAGGGTCATGTACAGAGGTTTTTCATTCCCTTTCTTTACACTCCAAAGGAGAATCAAAGATCTCTTTCCGACGTTCCACCCCATCGGTTAAGGCAAGTAGCTGTGGAAATAAAAATAACTACTTTTCAATAGAGTCATTCAAGAGGTCCCACCAGACCAAAGAGGATTCATGGTCTACTTGATTCGTTTTAGTGGCAAAGAAAAACAAGGACCTCAGGCCCATTCTGGATCTCAGCAAGTTGAATTTTTTTGTGAAACAGACCAAGTTTCAGATGGTGATTATGCAGTCCATTCTCCCTCTACTAGTGAAGGAAGACTGTATGTGTTCAGCAGACCTTGAGGATGATTACTATCACATAAAGATAGCGAGGCATTGCAGGAGGGTCATAGGTCAGTACTAGGCTATTGGCCCTGAGGCCTATATAAGCCTAGCCAAAAAGGTTCCCTGGCTTTCGCCATCCAAGAAAATTATTTTCCTGTGCCCCTGTCAAACAGTGCCACAGAAGTGATCCCCGGGGTGAATTTTCTATTTCCCGTCCAGTCGTCAATGTTTTCTTAAAGAGGGCCAATGAGGAGCTTTGCTTGACATGAATGGGTAGTTTGTTCCGGAGTATGGGAAGTCTCTGGGACAGGAATCTATCCCACCAGCATGTTCTGTTTATTGTGGTGACAAGGTTTAGGTCCCTGGAGTGTGTGGTTCTGAGCGATTGGGATTTCTTTAAGTGTAGCATGTTCAACAGCTCTGGGTTTGACATAGCTTTATATGTTAGGCAGAGATTGCCTCTGAGTAGGCGATATGTGACTGAGTAGAGGTGGAGTTTTTTGAGACACTCTGCATATGGCATCTGTTTGAGGCCAGTAATCCTCTTAGTGAGGTTTTTCTGTGGCCTTTCCAATTGTTGTAGGTGTCTTGGAGATGCATGCCAAAAGGGGCATTGTATTCTGTAATGGGTCTGATGAGGGATGAGTAGAGAAGAACAATGACCTCCTTTTTTCTATAAGAGAACCCTTTTGTGATGAGGTGTGCCATGTCAAAGGATTTCCTGAGTACTGTGGCGATGTGGTTATCAAAGGAGAGACTACTGTCCACCTGTGTCCTGAGGTCTCATCACTTTCAGTGATTAGTGAGCTACTGCCTATGTGGTAGTTCATGGGTACTGAGTTTTTCCCAAAGGGGATGACAGTGCACTTCTTGGCATTGAGCTTCAGGCCATGACTTTGACACCAAGCATCTGTCTCTGTGAGGCCCTTTTGTAGAATGTCTACATCATTAGGTGATTCTATTATGGCTCCCTGTTTGCAGTCATCTGCGAACTTTGTTAGCCAAAGACCTTCTCTGTTGGTGGCCTGCACTTCAGGGAAGTAGAGGCCAAACAGGAGAGGACCCAGGACCGAACCCTGTGGTACTCCACTTATCACTGGTTAGAAGTCGGACTTGGAATTGGCTGCTTTTACTGCGTGGGTTCTGTCAGTGAGCCAGTTGGCCACCCATCTTGTGATATAGGGATTTATGCCCAGTTTATCTATAATTCCAGAGTGGGGGATGGTATCAAAAGCGTTGGCAAGGTCAACATAGGCTGTTTGCCCTACCTTGCCCTCGTCTACAGCTCTAGTGACTGCTTTAAAGAAGTCAGTCAGATTTAGTAGACATGATCTAACTTTTACAAACCCAAACTGAGTGGGGTCCGGGGTTTGGAGATTATCTATATCTTTGTTTATAAGCTCCAAGATGATATGTTCCATGGCCTTGCAGACCAGGCTCGTCAGGCTAATGGGACTGTAGTTTCTGGGGTTCATGGTGGCACCCCCTTTGTGGAGTGGGATAATTGTTGCTGTGTGCCATTCAGTAGGCACATAGCCTGAGGTGAGGCTATAATTGAATATGATATTTAGGTGGGGTGCCAGTTTGTTCTGTAGTTTGTGCATTACACAGCCTGGGATGCTGTCTGGTCCCATGGATGCTGTGTTCTTGATTTTGGAGAGTGCGTTTTTTACTTGTTTATCCATGATTACAGGAGCTTTGCATTCTTCCGGTATTAAGATGGGCCCTTGGAGGGTGAGAGGGGGTAAAGTTAGCACTGAACCTATCTGCTAGGATGTTGACAATATCGGTTGGTTCTGTATATTTAGTCCCATTGTGCTGTAGCTCAGAGCAGATCTGAGTGTTGCCATTGAGATTCTTGACATAGCTGTAGAATGCTTTGTGGTTGTCTTTGGAATCAGTGGCGATTTTATTTTCATAACTGTCTTTGGAGGATTTTATGAGGGATCTAAGCTTCTTGCTGAGGCTGACCAGGGAGTTCCTCCAATCTTGGGATTTTACTTTTTTGCAACAGCTTCTTCCTTCTGTTGTAGAGTTTGTGTATGGCAGGGGACCACCAGATTGGCTTCCTTTTTTTGGAGGAGTGCTTTTGTGTAAGATTCAGCAGTCGTACCTCTATTTTCTGTCTGCAGGGGTGTTGTGAAGTTTGCCACTTCTGTCTTAAGAAGAATGAAGTTGGCTTTGGAGTAGTTTTTGACGATGGTTTCCTTAATGGGGGGTGGGGGTGGGATATGGATGTCTAGGGTGATTAGCTTGTGGTTGGATCTGACCAGCGAGGAGTTGACCTCTGGCGTGGAACACCAGTTACCCATATTGGTAATGACCAGGTCCAGGATATTGCTGCCCCTGGTGGGGGTGTGGACAAGCTCATCCAAGGCATTGGAATTTCTGAATTCCAGGAAACGTTGAGCGAATGAGTTGGTACATGAGTAGTTTTCCCAGTTGATGGTGGGGTAGTTGAAATCGCCCATAATTAAGATATTGGGTTGTACCTTAATATTTTCCAGTATCTTAAGAAATGAAGAGTGGGAATCCTGGGGCATGGTAGGGGATCTGTAACAAGCTACAACCTGGATTGCAGTCTTGCCCAGTGTTAGTTGCACTTGGATAATTTCGGATGCATTATGTTGAACAGCTAGCCTGGAGGTGTGGATATCCTTAATGAATATGGACATGCTTCCACCTAATGTGTTTCGGTCCAGGTTAGGTGGCTGAAAGGTGCGGTATGAATTATAGCCTGGTAATGCGTGGGTGCTCTCTGGAGCCTTGAACCAGGTCTCTGTCACTGCACAGATGTCGATGTTCTCCATTTTAAGGAGTGCCTCGAGTGAGTGCATTTTGAGGTTTAGACTTCTAGCATTGAGTAGCATTACCTTCAGATTTTGCATGCTTGTACCTGTTATTGTGGTGGTTTTGTCCTTTGAACCTTGCCTAAAAAAGGCACTATAGGGGTGACGAGCTTTAGCCAGTAACCTGAATCCCAGGGGTGACAGGTGCAGACCATCTCTGGCAAAGCATCGTGGTTTGTCGATCAGGCAGACAGATACTGAATCCCCTTTGAATGACACCAGAAGATTAGCCAGTTGTTGAAGTCAATCATTTTGTTCTTATACTGTGGTATTATTCTGGGCGAAGGCAGGATGCTACTCAGGGCTAGGGTCATACCTGCCTAGGCCACATGATCCGAGAGCTCTTCCATGTCTCTTTTCATGTAGTCCAGGGAGGTGCGTGTCAAGTCATTCACTTCAACATGGACAATGACAGAGTCGTATTTGTACTTGTTGTGGAGTGACTTGTGTGCATGCGTTATGTGGCGATTCCTAGCACCCAACAGGCAGCTGACTGTAATTTTCTCCTTGTTCAGCCTGGTGAATGGGACATCAGTGTGCCTGACTATAGAGTGACCTATGACTAAAGTGTTGGGTACATTATTAACAAGGAGAGTTGAGTGCTTGTATCAATTTAAGGCTTCCTAGCGGTTTCCAGTAGGTTTTAGAGCAAGTGCTAGTCACAGGGGTTCAGATTTTAATGCTACTACTGAGAAACCAGCTAGTCCTAAGGGAAAATTTGAAGAGCAGATTTTTCTGGCACCTGGAATAGTTTAACTGTAGCCCCACGGTGCGAAAAACTCGCAGACACACCCGTTTTTAAACCAGAAAGTTGAAAGGGATAGAAATCAGCCCAAAATGGCTAATAAAATTACAATTTCAGAGCTGGAAACCACTCCTCTACTGTTAGATAGGCAGTACAATGCTCACCACTCCCACTAGTAAGCAGTAGGACTTCCATGTACCACAGCAAGGTCTGGATAGCTCTGAACACAGGAAATAAAGTCCTGAAACCAGCAAAGCCTGGGACCTGGACTATACTAGCTAGGAAAGGCAGGAAACAAGCAAACAAGATAGTATTGTTTTGCTTTTTTTTGGTTAAAACAGGCTAAACAATGCAATAATACAGTAAATAAACACAGAAATGGCTAACGCACATGAGTGTGTAGCCCTAAACAGCAAATGCAATTACAACTCTACAAAATTAGCAATTTAAAACTTTTTAAATGAAGCAAGTGCACAACTGAAAAATTATTTGAGGCAGTAATACAGTAGAATAAGTAGCTAGTCTACATATACAGAAAAGTCTATATATATATATATATATATATATATATATATATATATATATATATATATATATATATATATATATATATATATATATATATATATATATATATATATATATATATATACAGAAAAGCAGCTTAAAACAGCACTAAAACAATTCAGATGCAGTGCAACCTAGAGCACTTGAGTTGTAGCAATATTAAGGCAAATACTGTTTTAATAAATGCACTAAAATATACTCTATATTTCCAAAGTGGGGGTTGGGACGGTGACCTAATGGTTAAGGTGTTTGCCTTACAAACACAAAGTGCAGGGTTTGAGTCTCGCAAGGGATAATTGGCTAAGCTTAAAATGGCTGACAAGGGCAGTTAGCTTAGTACTAATCTATAAACCTATGTTTGAGAAGCACAGTCAGAACACAAGGAGATTCAGGTAATTTTTTTTTTTTTTTTTTTTTTAAGGAAGGACGAAAGGAGGAACAGAAGGAAAGAAACTAAGTGGGTTGGCCTTCTCAGATGTTCTCTCTCTCTATTAGGTAGAATGAGCTAATGACACTAGACTGGGAGAAGTGACCAAGATCAAATTTAGAGTAGGGGCGGGCAACTGCAAGGCTAGCAGGTATAAAGACAAAATACCAATAGGGAGGGAGGGTGAGAAGCTATTTTAGTCAGAAAACACTACAGAAATGTTTATCACAGCAGAAGACCAGCAGTGAGCCAATAGCTATGAAATACAGTACAGGTATGCAGTATACAATACAATTGCTATAAATATCTAGAATAAGCAATAACTACTAAAAATAAGCAAAAAAAACAGGCTATTTATTGCTATATATCACAGATCAGGTGCTCCTCCTTAGCTCTGTGTCTTTTGTGGGCTATGTGTCATTTGGGTAGTGTTGGGGGGGGTGGTGGTTGTCTGTGTTTTGGCTTGGGAGGTCTCTGTTGCTTGGGCAGATTTTTATTGAGAGCCTCTGTGAATGTGCATTTATGCTTTGTGTTTCTATGTGTGGGTTTTGGTAGTGTGGGTTTTGACCGGCTATGTGTTGAGTGTGGTGGGGTGCAGGTGTTGACCTTCTCGTCTTGACTGTCTAGTCCAGTCTTGGCTGGAGAGAGCTTGGCTTCCAGTTTGGCTATATAAGTGCATCTCTCTCAGGTTATAGTGTTGGGTGGTAAGAGGAGAGGGTTGTCAGTGTACATGAGGCAATTGCTACATTGCCTCAAGATGCCCAGATTCATCAGATGGACAGGGGGAACACCTGGAGTTAACCATTGGACATGCCTGAATAAGTGCTTATTAATAAAAGTACTAAGAACTGTTTTCCTCTTGACAAGTGAGGAAAGTCGAGTGCTGTAGTAATTTGTAGTTTATTTAGCGCTTACAATGAATTCTGAGCAAGTGCTGAGCATAAGGAAACAGTTTAGAGTGCTGAAACTAAAATAAAAACTGGCTAGTTCTAGCTAAAACTCACTAGTTTTAGCACCAATCCCAAGAAGAGAAGCGGGCCATGACCTGTTTGGTGATCCACAGTCTTGTCCCAGATGATGCAAGGGTCTGCAGGCTTGTAGCCTTTTTCTGGTAGATGCCTCGAATAGCAACCAGACCAATCAGGCATGTTAAGCACAGACACTCACTCTCCAACCAGAAAGAGTCCGGAATCAATGCACTCTGTTCCTACTCTCACCAGGATCAGAATATAAGCACAGATTCTAAGCTGTCACCTATAAAGCAGTTATTAAGCTTTCTGGTGATCATCAGTCTCCAGGAAATAATGTAACTGCACTCCTCTCACCAGGAGAAAACAAAAGCACTAATTCCAAGATGACTACTGAGAGGCAGAATGTGGGCTCTACAATAGATGCTTAAAGGCAAGATGAAAACAAAATGGTTTATCCTAAACACTGCAGTGTGCGCTAGAGGAGTTAGATATGAAGGTAGGCAGCTAAAGTTTTACCTGTCTAAAAGTTAAGTTTTAGTGGAGAGTCACTATATTTAAGACAAGATAGATTGAAACGGGGGTGGTCACTTTTGTATTCTGGTACTATGGAATACAGTAGGATGGCCAATAAATTTAAATAGTTGAAGGGAAGTGATTTCACAAAATGATAATTTTGTGCTTACTCACACCAGCCAGTAAAATCAGAGAGGAAATGAGATATGTGGTCAAATTAACATAAGGGGCAGGCAACTAGAAAAACAGTGGTGTTTAAGCACACAACACTAACCGGGTGGGAGAAATTTCTGTCCGCCTCACAAGAGACAGAGCTGTGGTCTCTCCAAGTTTTACTATGCAGTTAAAAGCAGAATACAAGTAAAACACAGTGTAAAGAAAACAAATCACAGTATACAAAATAGAAAAATGCAATAAAGTAATACAAAAATACAACAAATAAAAAGCAAACTAACCTTTCCCTCACAGCAAACTGTAGCAGAATCTGGATGAGCCTTTCAGTAAAGCTCTGAAATGTTTTATTTTACCCCTTAAATAAAAGGTTTAGTTCCTAGTTCCACCCACTCAGTTCACAGATGATTAACCTTAACTGACCTGTTGTAACTTGTGTGACTCCTTAATTGACCTCTTCTAATTTCTGTCTGACTCACAAGAGACAGAGCTGTGGTCTATTTTCAAGCCCTTCCAGCTGGGAGACGACCATTACCAGTTTAGAGTACTACCCTCCGGGCTCACCGCAGCCTCTGGGGTGTTCATCAAATGTATGGCAGTGGTGGCAGCCTCATTCAAGTTGCAGGGATTCCAAGTCTACATTCATCATTCCTACTGCCTTAATGGCATATTGGGTTATTTGCCAAGGTAACACAGTACTGGCCAGCTTTCAAAAGCTCAGATTCCATAATCTCTCGTCCTGTGACATTTGATTGGCTGAGCATATACTGAGTAATGTCTACAGCTGTAACAGAAAATGAAGTGTTCAGTCTTTTTCTGCTAACCAGAGAAGAAAGTCCTCTGACTATTCACAGGATCCAGTGCTGAACCTCCTTCCACGCATTTTATTACTAGATTTATTATTCTCTTTTCTATTTTTATGTTTTTAATATGTATTTATTTTAATATTTTATTTCTGCCGGTGTTTATAGTAATTCCTGAGGCAATTTCTGTTTGGAGCAATGTTCCTTTGGCCTCTGTCTTTTAACAAAGGTTTGTTTTATTGTTTCTGTGGAAACTTTCAGTCTTTATCTCAGAAATGCAGTGTGTATTTGTGCTATTAGACACTAGCAACTGTTTTGTGCAGTGAGAATGCTTTTACTCTATTTTATTTCCAACTTTCGACAGGAAAATATAGCAGAATTTAGACGTTTACAGCATTTACACTTTCTTTATTAAATGTGTGCCTCAGCAGTGTGTGTTTTTAACATTGAATCATAATTTTATCACAAATGAAGTTATTTGAATATAATGTGGAGATTTTGCTCTCTCTCTGACAAGAAGATGTAGTTTAAATTACCACTAAGCATTATTTAATGAAAGTTTAACATGGTTAATGTGTGTGGAACAAATTTTAACAATGGCTTGACACATTGATTGCTTTGATGTTTGGACTTTGTTTACTGGTAGTTTTTTAGTTTCTGTAAATCAAAAAGAATTACAGTGGCAGGTAAAGCTTAATGCTTTTAGTGATCCAAAAATTAATGATGCAAAAAAATTCATGTGTATTCTCAAAATGATGGGTGCAAGTTTAACTTATTTGTATAAGAAGTTTATTGGTGGAGTGGTGTCATGTGTTTTTAAAAAAAGAGATGTTCTTTCTTGGAATTTTAACAGTCTGATGAAGTTTTGACCAATGCATCCTAAAGTCGAAAGCACTTACTGTTTTTATTTTTGTATTAAAAAGGTCTAGCCTTCTAATGTATATATGGTGTTTTGATTTATGTTTTGTTAGTACTGTATTGCTGTATTTCATTTTCTTTGTTTTAGTATTCTTTAACTTCTGTCAGTTGTAAAAGAATTCTGAACATATTTCAAACCGTTTTTGTGATATAGCACAGTTTGGAAGAGTTCAGACATGTGGGGACATTTATTACTAGAAACATTAAGTGCTTATTGTGAGACAATATCCAGTACTATTGGTTTATTATTCGGGCTGGTGTTCTCTCCCCAAACTTGGTGGAGCCTAAACAACATAAAAAATGCCTCCGGCTATGGTTACAGATTCTGTTGGGACCACTGCCCCACAGACCACTTGCTTCTAGTGTAGCTTTGCAGGCCAATAATACCTGGTGCATGTATGGGTGAACCATTCCTTTTTCGTGCAGGAGAAGTATGAGGTTAGAGGCCCATTGCCAGACATAGTCTGTCCCCAGATATTTTATCTAGTAGTCAAGTTCACAAGGAAAAAGAAACAGAAACTTCATCATACAAGTAATAATAAAATCATACCTATTTATAAGACTGATATGGTTTCCTTCGCTAAGAGTCTTCTGCAGATAGCTAATTGTGGTGGTTGTGTTCTCATACATAGTGCTAGTGCTAGTTTGGCTAGAGACCTTTCTGTTGTTTCAGGGAATGATGAGGAATCTGTTGAGGACAATGGTAATTTCCTAATTGACACTGATTCCAGTCACTCTGATTTTTCAGAAGCTGAACCTGAGCTCAAGTCCAAACAAGTGTTCAGTTTCCTCAGATTGTTAGATTTAGTGACTTTTTGCTTGGGAGCAGTCAGGAACTACCTCAGAACTAAACAGGATATGTGAGCTTATACAGGACAAGATGCCCATTTCTGTGACTATTCCCCCTGTCTCACCGACATTGAACGATGTTTATAAAGCTGACTGCATGACACCAGTATCTAGTCCAGCAGTCATTATCCTTTGAATATTGTGAAACAACATGGATCATTACCCTAGGAGCTGATAGAAACCCAGGGCTTAGTGAGGTTGTGCCCTTAAAGCCTGTTCTTAAGAGGCGTAGACCTCACTTTTTATTGTTAAATTAATCAAGTAATGTGATTGGTTGTCTGTATTTTAAATAATGCTTCTGTGATATCACGTGGTTGTCTGATGAAAGGTTTTCACCTGAAAGCATTAACCATCATTTTCTTGGACTAAAAGTTTTATGTTTTTATTCTGGTGGTTTGCTGAGTTTCTTTTTGGCTTGGTTCATTCTCTACTAAAATCTTTGCCAGTGATAGTCTTTCGCTTAGGATTCCTCTTTTTCTTTCTCTTTGCCTTATTGTCTGATATCAATTCTTGGTAAGGAAGGCAATCTCTAGCCTGCAGTCCAAATAATTACTGGCCTCTTTCCATTCAGTTACCTTTCCCTCTCTAATTATTTGTTCCCAATACCTTTGTTCATTTGCCAGTTTTCTCTAGTAAATTTCTGCCCCCACTTACCTATTGTCTGTATCCCTAATTGCCATAATCTCTATCCGCAGAATCTCCATTTTCCATTCCAGTGTTGCCTTAGTTCTTAGAATGCTTTCTGCTACTTTATAAATATAATATTCTGTATGGTTATTATTGTTCTCTTTAAGGATCTGCATCCAAAATCCCAGTCTGTCCTTATTTCTTGAGTTCCCCCGTTTCATCCTCATCCCTTTCCACTTTGAATTATAGCATCTGATGTTGTCAATCTTCATTTATCCTTGACACATGGGGGGACTCAGTTCTGACCCTTGGAAAAGGCTCAGCCGCTATAACAGCTCACGAGAACAAAAAACTCTTGAGCTAAGTCTCTACCCAGAATACCTCTCTCCAGATTATCTCTGATCTCGTTTACTGCTTTTCTACAAAGATGTGTCGTCTAGACTCTTATCAGCTAAGTGTATTTTTCATTATTTTTTTTTCTCTCGAATACTTTAAATCTTATATAAATACATATCTACTTTATCTATATTTCTACCGAGTTAAGCTTTAGCGTGTTTATACCATCCTCTCTTCCAAAATAATATTTATATACAGTTTCCTTTCAATACTCTCGTAATTCCTTTCTGTAGGCGAGTATGCTACTTTTACCTTGTGGTATTTTTCTACCATTGTTGGTAGTTCTTTCCTTTCCCCTACCTTTTGGTAGTTCCGGCCTATCATTGTTGGTAGCCCCTTTCCCTTCTAGTGTGTGTGTGTGTGTGTGTGTGTGTGTGTGTGTGTGTGTGTGTCTTCCTTTGAAGAGGCATTATCAAGTCTGATGTATCTTCAATTTCTTCTCCCTCTTCTTCTAAATCTGGATATGGACAGAAGAGGAGTCACTCGGTGCCAGCGTCCCCTTTGGCCCTGGCAGCCAAGAAGTATAAATCTTCAGTTCCCATGCTTCCTGCCCAACCGAAATTGGCAGTTGACAAATCCAAGGAACCGACTTCTTCGGCACTGTCTGTGGTAATGACTTCTGTGCTGCAGGTGTCTGTGCCAGTCATTACTGCACCGATGGTTCTTTCCTGCTCCATTGGTGCTGGTCCCCTCGGCGGATCCATCCAAAAGTTTGGAACCAATACCTTCCCCAGAGCTGCCTGTAACTTTGAAACCAGGTCCCCCCAGGACACTGTATTCCCCCTCAATTGATCCCTTTGTGTGTCAACTTCCAAGCCCATTTCTAGATAGACTTGAATCTCCCTCAGCCTTTTCTGTCTGTTCCTCCAGGAGTCTGACAGAAGTTGATGTGAGGTTGGGGGACCAGCTCCTTGTGGTCAGGATTCTTAGTTTTCTCTCAAGCCTCCCTCCCTCCTGGAGATGGGACTTTCTCTCCTAGGACTCCAATGACTTTTCCTCCACTCCCTCCTGGAGATGGGACTTTCTCTCCTAGGACTCCAATGACTTTTCCTCCTCTAACCTCCTCCAATGGTTTAGAGATTACGACTCAGATTCCTCCAGGTCTAGCTGGTGCAGACAGTTTTTATACTTCGGTTCCAGACTCTGCCTTGAGTTCCTTGACTCTATTTGAGCAGATGGACTCCTTGGGTCATAGCTCTGCTTCCGGATCTGAGGGCCTTGGTTCAGCTCCAGTTTTTTATTCAGAGCCACCCTTGACACTTGCAATTTGGGCACATGTGGGTTCTTCCCCAGTTACAACTTTGGGGACAGTTTCGTTTGGATCTGGGTGGGACCACTGTTCCAATGTTGTTTTTCTCGGTTCTGGGCTCCCATCCCTCTTCTGGAGGACCTGCCTTCCAGGTGATGGAGAGGCCATTGGCCTCTGTGGGTTCTCAGTTGGCTCCTTCCCTATTGGAGTTTCATCCAGAAACCCCTGCTCACCCAGAGCTTCCTCCAACCTCCATGCCGGGACAGCGAGCACCAAAGCTGCCGGATGCACTTGCACAAGGTCCTTCTTTTTCTAAGTCCTTCACAGAGCTTTTCACTGAGGAGGTGCCCGAAAGAAGACGTGTAAGAGGAAACACCTACATTGCCCAGAAGAATCTGTCACAGAGGACATGGACTTAGATGATGGGTTGGGTTCCCCATGGCCACCCCCAGAAGACGTCTCCTTTGGAGGCATTCTGGAAATCCTGAAGCAGAGGGGTGACTGGAAGCCCAAAAACAGTGTACCTGCAAGCCTTTGGTGCTCACCCATCTACCTCTTGGGTGACCCCATCTGCTGACATTAAATTGCTTGCACAGCGGGTTTGGAAGGCCCCTGACTCCGTAGAGCCTATCCCCAGGAGAACAGACAAAATTTTCACAGTGCCAGAGGACCATCAGTATTGGGCTAAGGGATTAGCATTAGATGCCATGGTGGTTGCGGCAGTCACCAAGAAGGAACTTGCAGAAGAGAGTTCCACTGTTCATCCCCCTAACCAGGAGTCCAGGGTAATGGACAGATTTGTGAAGCGAGCGTATGCCTCATCGACCTTCGCGTTAAGGTCCTTGACTTTTATGGCTCATTTTACTAAACTGCAAAGGGATCTGATCAATGAACTGTCAGATACCCTTGCAGGAGCTGTGTCTGAGGAAGTTCAAGATAAAGTGGCCTCCTAACTAGCTATCCTGGAATCTATTTCCAGCTCGTCCCTGAGGCTCATTGCATATGCAGCCGAAGGGATGACTAGGGCAGTGGGTTCTGGCATTGCCATAAGGTGGCATGTCTGGATTGCGCTTGTGTGAATTTGTGGAGCCATTTAAGTCTTTGTTTGTTGATGTTCTTTTAACGGATTGTCTTTGTTTGGCCCCAAAGTCAGAGAAACCCTGGCCAGGTGTGAGAAAAATGGAAAGACCCTGTCTGTAATGGGCATACATTTTTCAGCTCCCCAGTGGTTCTATTCCAGGAACCAGAGGAGCAGGAAGTTATGGTTCAAAAAAATCCCAAGGGCCTTTTTAGGACACACGTGGTGGTGGCTCCCCTCGGGGCAAAGGGGGAAGCTGCAATGGAAGATGCCGACCCTGCGTCAGAGGTGGCCCTCAAAATCAGGGTTCGAGATTCTTTCTCAGAGAAACCCTAGCAGCGCTCCTGAAAGAGGGCCCAATTGCTTCCCTCTGGAGGCAGCCAGGGGAAGATTGTCCTTGCATTCAAGAGCCTGGTGACAAATAACCACAGATACTTGGATGCAAAGGATTATTGACAGAGGATACTACATCTTTTTCACCCTCTTTCCCAGATTAGACAGAAGAATCCCTGATGTTCCACCCAGTCAGAGGGATCAGGTAGCTCTAGAAATTCAAAAGCATCTAGAAAAAAAGAGTCATTCAAGAAGTCCTACCAGACCAGATAGGATCCAGATTTTACTCTAGGTTCTTTTTGGTGCCAAAAAAGACAGGGGACTTGATACCAATCCTTGATCTCAGCCTTCTAAACAAATTTGTTCAGCAAACAAAATTCCAGATGGTCACAGTTCAATCTATCCTACCATATTTAGAGGAAGACAATTGGATGTGCTCCACAGACTTTCAGGATGCGTATTGCCACATAAAAATGGACATGCGCTCCAGAAGGTTTCTCTGCTTTTGGCTAGAAGCCGGTCACTACCAATTCAGGGTGCTGCCCTTTGGTCTCATCATCGCCCTCAGGGTGTTTACCAAGTGCATGGCAGCAGTACTGGCTCACTTGAGACAGCACAAATTCTAGGTGTTTCCATGCTTAGATGACTGGCTCATCACCGCTCTCACCAGGCATCTATAAATCAGGCAACGGATTTTATTCTGCATCTCTTTGCTCATCTAGGCATTGTAGTGAATCCAACAAAATCACAATCAAGTCTAACTCAAGATTTGGAGTTTATAGGAGCCCATCTGAATACCACCAGTTGTACAGCTAGTCTTCCTCTTCACAGGTTCATAGGTAGGTACTAGGCTGTCTGCCCAAAGGCATTTATAAGCCTAGCCAGAATATGTTGGCTTTCACAACCCCCTTAGATTACTTCCCTGTGCCTCAGGTTGCTAAAGATAAGGCCTCATCTGAAAGCCATTCTATCCAGCAAGGGTACCTGCACTGCTAGTTCTTCAAGCCTTGGGGTCCATGACAGCAGCTATCACCCTAGTCCCACTGGCAAGATTTCACATGAGACTTCTGCACTGGCTTTTGACATCCCAATGGTCCATTCTGACTCATCCCTTGACACATCCCATTTTAATCACCAGTTGTTGCAAGAAGGACCTTTCCTGTTGGATGGAATCTTTGGAAATTCTCTTAGGCCAACCCTTTGTTTCACCTCAGCCCAAGGCCATAGTGACCATGGACGCTTCCCAGATGGGGTGGGGGGGATTAATTATCTGGGCAGAACAGTCCAAGGCACTTGATCCCCAATGGAGGGCAATTTGCATATCAATGTTATGGAACTGAGGGCAGCGCTTTTAGCATTGCAGGCCTTTCAAGAGGCCCTCCTTTTAGGAACTATTGTGATTCAATCAGGCGGTATGTCAGTAGTCTGGTATATCAACAAACAGGGTAGAACCAGGTCTTACCCCTTGTGTCGAGAAGTTCTCCGAGTATGGCAATGGGTGAATTCTTCCACCCGTTTCCTAACAGCAACTCACATCCCGGGGAGTTCATATCTGATAGTGGATAAACTGAGCAGATGTATTCTTCTGCCTTATGAGTGGTCTCTCAATCCCAAAGTGGTGGAGGAGATTTTTCTGTCAATGGGGCTGGCCTTGCTACAGTCTGTTTACATCTCCCCTAAAC
Source organism: Protopterus annectens (assembly GCF_019279795.1). Classification (NCBI taxonomy): domain Eukaryota; kingdom Metazoa; phylum Chordata; order Ceratodontiformes; family Protopteridae; genus Protopterus; species Protopterus annectens. The sequence goes on along the minus strand of NC_056748.1, from coordinate 693,960,040 downwards.
AACAAGTGCAACAGCTACTTGATGCATCTCCTCTACACAACAAGTGCAACAGCTACTTTGCCCTAATTCCCCCTCAGGGGGAGTCCCTGAGAGAGACTCTCCTTCACAATTGGCCCTCTGGACTACTCCTTGGCTTTCCCCCTTTCCATTGATTCTTCTCTTTTTGAAGAAAGCCGTCAAGCTGAAGAGCAAAGTGATCTTCATTGTCCCCTTCTGGCCTTGACAAGTCTGGGTCCCCTTTCTGTGACCTCACCTAATTCATGGTCGACTGACTCTGGACACAGATCCGGATCTCCTGTCCCATCCTCAGGGACTGGTTGCACACCAGTATTCAGAACCTCAAATTTATGGCTTAGTTTCTCCAATTCCACTAATCACCAGACAAAATACCCTATCATCTCCAGTAAAAACAAATTTTGTTGGCTTCACATAAACCTTCCACCAGGAAACTGTACCACAGCAAGTGGAACAGATTTTCTATTTGGGCACACAATAACAGTCTTAGTCTCTTTTCCGCTCTAGTCAAAAAGGTTTTAGAATTTTTAGCTACGCTTTTTGAACAAGGAGTTTCTGCTTCTACTATTAAAGTCCAACTGGCCACCATTTCCAATTTCCACAATGGCTTCGAAGTCTGCTCGTTAATTTCGCATAGGCTGTAGAAAGTTTTTATGAAAGGAACCCTTTGTTTAAAGCCACCTTATAAAGACCCTGTGGCTCCTTGGGACCTTACTATGGTTCTGCAGTCCTTGGTCCTTTCCCCCTTTGAACCAGCAGCTACTTGTGACCTGAAGTTTCTTTAATGGAAGACCATTTTTCTGATAGCCATTACCTCTGCCAGAAGAATTTCAGAGATTCAAGCATTATCTTCAAAACTTCCATATTTAACCTTTCACAAGGATAGAGTTTCACTAAGAACCAAACCCATCTTTTCTTCCTAAGGTAGTCTAAGAAACAAACCTTAATCAATCCATTGATTTACCTGCCTTCTTCCCAAAATTTTTTAGCAAGGGTGAATATTGTTCACATTTCTTGGATGTTCACAGACAGTTGCATTTCTGTCTCAGCAGAACTAAGGATATTAGAAAGTTGGTCCAGTTATTTATCTCCTTTTCAGGTCCTTCTTTGGGTAAATCTATTTCAAAAGTCACTTTATCAAGGTGGTTAAGAGAATATATTACCTTTATTTACAATAAAAAGAATCTCCAATTACCAGGACCAGTGAGGGTGCGTTCTACTAGAGCAATAGCCACGTCTGTTGTGTTTCATTAAAGGCTTCCATGGATGAAATATGCGCAGCAGCAACCTGGGCTTCTCCACATACCTTTATCACTCATTACAAATTGGATCTGGTCTCCAGGGGAAGAGTGTCCTTTGGCTCTATGGTGCTCAGGAATATCCTTCCATAAGGCCTCCCAAGTTTTAAGGTAGCTGGGGATTCTGTCCCATAAGTCAAGGATAAATGAACATTTACAACATCAGATAAAGAAGTTATGTTCCCACCATAATGTTCCATCTGTGTTGTCGATCTTCATTTATCCTAGAATTCCCACACTCCTTCTCTCTCCTTCAAACTCCTTGGAGGATCGGACTCTTGTCCTGGGTATCTATTACCTCATTTATGATCATGGGTATAGCCTTTTCTATTTCTATAAAGCTGTTTTCTGAATCCTTTATATAGCTGCAAACTCAGTCTGAGGTAATCTGGAGAGAGGTATTCTGGGTAGAGACTTAGCTCGAGAGTTTTTGGTTCTCGCGAGCTGTTATAGTGGCCAGTCGGAACAGAATCTCCCCCACGTCAAGGATAAATGAAGATCGACACCACAGATGGAACATTATGGTAAGAACATAACTTCTTTTTTCTGTTTGTCCTATGTATAGGAGCCTTAACTGCATAGCTCTGAAATAACCCTTCAAATCATGTAATGCCAAACCACCTTGTTCTATGGGAAGGATCATCTTATCCCACTTGACTCTTGCTGTCTTCCCCTTGCAGATAAAATCCTTCAGCTCTTTATTAATTGCTATCCACAACTTCTCCTCTGGTTAATAAAAATATGCCTGACCAGTGTATAATACTAAAGCGACTAAAAATATTTTAACTGCTTGTATTTTGCTATCCGTACCCGTAAAACAGAGATTCCAGTTTCTCTCTGTTTGTATCATCTTTTGTTTAGTTTCTTCCCACATATCCTTATCTGCCACACCAAAATCCTTTTTAATCCACACTCCTAAGTACTTCATTTTGTCATGTCCCCATAAATATAGGTATTGTTGAAACAGTTCGGGTGTGGGTACATAGTTTACAGCTATTGCCTTTGTTTTATCTTTGTTAATTTTGTATCCCAAAAAGACTTGAAATTATCTTAAAATGTTCAACACTGAAATGTCCTTGCCTGGTTTTATCAGGTATAAAATAATATAATTTGCAAATGAAGCCAGATTTTTCTTGACTACAATATCCATTATATCCTTGAATTTCTGAGTACCTTCTTTTCTTTGTCAATGGCTGTAAATATAATGTGAATAACAAAGTGGAAATTGGACACCACTGCCTATTTCCCTGCTCAAATAGAATCTATCAGAGAGGAACCCCACTACTTTAATTTTTGCCCCCGATACCTCATATATCTTCCTAATCAACCTTATAATTTTATCAGAGAATACAAATGCTTCCATTGCCCTGCTCATCAAATCCCAGTAAAAGCTTTTTCTGCATCAGGAACCAACAACAGTGATATTTTCTTACCTTCTGCTTCCCTCTGGATCATCATTGTTTTATTAATGTTGTCAAATGTTGGCTCCCCTCCACAAAACCACGTTGATCCATATCTTATCAATTTTGGCATCACCTTTGCCATTCTTTTGGCTATTATAGACGTAGATACTTTATAATCATGGTTTAGAATTGAAATGGGCCTATATGAAGCTGGATCTAATGGGTCTTTACCATCTTTAAGTAGTGCAACCAGCACCACTTTCTTCCAGGATGTTGGTGTTTCTCCTCCTTTTAAAATACTGTTAAAACCTTCCAGATTTTATCAGTTTTTCCCTCCTGGCTTCCAAACTTCCACAGGAATACCATGTTTTTCTTGGGACTTTCCTGTGGATGGTTATACATCGACATTTTTATATCATCTCCTATCCTGTTAGTAATTATGCCTTGTCTATCTCCAACTTTGGCATATTTAATTCTTCAGTAAACATTTGTATTTGTACCTTTTCTTGATATCCATATTTCTGTACTAATGTTTCTGCTACCTCTACAGGATATCTGGTTATCTTCCTTGTTATGGGCTCCCTAAGCTTGGTGACAACTCTTTCTACTTAGTTGTCTGAGTTGCTGTGCTAAACATTTTTGTGCTCTTGAGTTATAAAAAAAACAGTTGCTTAACAGCAGTCTTTGTAACCTCATGCACATTATTGAGGTAATCCCTTATTTTCTGTTTAGGAGGATCATTAATACTTGTATAAAAGTTCTTCATCTGTTCCTGCCATACTTTCCATGCCCACATTTAAGCCATCCAAACTGGTTTCCTCTTCCAAGCTTTTCCCTTCTGGTAAGGCCAGCAGTGCTATGGAGAGGTATGGGAAGAAAGTGTATACTTCTGCTACTTTGGCCTTTGGGGCCATTAATGGTCAGACTCGCATAGATATGTCCTAGCTCTTTTCTCCCAGGGGGGGGCTTGACTGATTTGCCTGATTCAGACAGTAAGACCTGAGTTTGGTCTTTCAGGTAGCTCGCCTTCTATTAAATGCAGCTGTGATGCAGCTGATGCCTCCTCTAGGGGAGCTGCTTCTGGTTCTCTCATAAGGGGATATTTCTGGTTGTGACTGCAGGCTTTACTTGAACATTAAGGCCAAATGTTTTGATTTTTCCTTAAACAACCAGAATCTTATTTTGGCACTGCTACTGCAGAACTGTTTAAAACCCTGTAGGATTAGGGCAAGGTTAACTAAGACCTTAAACAAATTTTTGTTTTTCCTGTACCCGAGTTCCAGAGGAACTACCCCACTGAAGTCTTCCTTTGTCTGCAAGCAGTATAAATAACCTGATAGCAGTAAGAAGGTTTCTAAGCAGATTTTTCCAGATAAACCCACTCAAAGTTCTAGAGGCCAAACACCTTCTTTTCTTAACTGCTTCTTTGTGGCATCTAGCCTCGTTTTCACTTTGGCCAGATTCATGTGTCCCTCAGGCTAACCCTGTCCTTCCCTATTTGGCAACAGATAACTACAGATACTTGGGTTCACTTCATCATCCAACATGGTTATTTCATGGCTTGGAAGTCCCTTTCTCCATTTTTTGGCCTTTCTCAGCCTCCTCATTCCAGTTTCCTCATTTGCCTTTGATCCTGGGAGATTCTGGTGGAGTATGGAACCATCCAACCTGTTCCTTGCCTCAGCAGGGAACAGGTCTTTACTCCAGAATGTTTCTGTTTCCCAGGAAGGAGGGGTCATGGAGGCCCATTTTAGACCTGGCGTATCTCAACACCTTTCTCAGGGTTCCTTCTTTTAGGATATTGTCTCTTCAGACCCTTTTCCATCTTTTGCTTCCCCAATCATTTGTGGTTTGCCTGGATTTGAAGGACGCTTACCTCCACGTTCCTATTCACCCTTTCTTCAGGAAGAATTTACATTTTTTTTTTCTTTTTTCGTCCTCATTATCAGCTCTCTGCTTTGCCTTTTGATCTTTCTACAGCCCCAAGGGTATTTACCAAATGACTGGCCACTGTGGTAGACTTTTGCAGACTTCAGGGAATTCAGATGTTCCCTTATTTGGTTGACCTTCTGATTCAATCCCCCTCTCAGCAGCTTCTGCTTCAAAATCTGCTCTTCACTATGTTGCTATTGCGCAGTGTGGAATTCACTCTCCATCTCAAAAAAGTCTGTGCTGACTCCGTCACAGGACCAAGTGCTGGGTTGCAGGATTCAGACCATTTTGGTGTTAGCTTGCCTTCCACCTCTCAGGATCCTCTTTTTGGCTGCGTATTTACAGTCTCTTCTTCCTCTTTCAGGTCTGACTGCAAGGGAATTTCTCTGGGCCCTAGGTACATGGCATCCATCATTCCCATGGTTCCTTTTGCCCAACTCCACGTGAGGAGATTTCAGTGGTATCTCAAAACTGTTTGGCTTCAACACTGCTACACTCTGGAGTTTCTAGTTCCTCTTTTATCTTATCTGAAACTCTAACTCCACTAGTGGAGTCAGCAGATTTCCCTAAATCTAGGTCTGCCTTTTCAGGTTCCTCTTTCAACTCAAGAGCTGTACAAGGATGCTTCCGATTGTGGTTGAGGAACGTCCTCCAACAACGTGAAATTCCAGGGTGTTTGGTCCCATAAACAGATGTCAGACTATATCAATGTCAAAGAGATGAGGGCTCTAATCCTAGTTCTCCAGGCTTTTCATTCCCTGTGGATTCCAGGTACTCTAAAGGTTTTTACAGACAATACCACAGTCATGTGGTACAGCAACTAGTTGGGGGCACAAAACCTTACCTTCTTTGCTGGTTGTCTCTTCAGGCTTCGGATTTAGCAATCCAGCATCACTTGCCTCTTCAAGTGGTTTACATCCCTTCAGAGCACAATCTAGTGGCAGAGTCTGTGAGCAGGTCCAGGACACAATATTAGAAATGGATGCTTCACAGGGAGGTGTTTCTGGACATTGTGTATTGGTGGGGAACTCCTTTGCCTCCCTACTGAACAGACAGCTTCACCAGTTCTGTTCTAGAGTCCCAAGTCAGCTGGCTTGGAAAGTGGATGCCATGTCTTTTTCTTGGAAGGGGATGTATCTGTATGCCTATCATCCTCTACTTCCTAGGGCTTGCACAAGATCATGTGGGACACACCAAAAATCTTGCTAGTGACTCCATTTTGGCCCAGACAGCACTGGTTCCTCCTCCTTTTTCACCTGGTTAACAGTAGTCATTGCAAGTTACTTCACTGGATGGATCTTTTGACAAAAGACAAGGGATCTCTCATTCACCCTCACTTGTCCATACTTCAGCTTACACTTTAGGTGATAGGATTTTGATTTCTTTCAGGCAAAAATTTTCTGAGGAAATGCTTCGGGTTTTGCAGGAGGCCAGAAAAAACACTACTTGAAAATCCTATGTGGCTATATGAAAGAGATTTTCTATTTAGTGTCTCAAGCATGACCAGGACCCTTTTTGTGCGGGGGTCACTATGGTCTTTTCTTATTTTTGTGAATTGCTAGTTTTGGCACACTCTCTTCTGTTAAAGTTAATTTGTCAGCCATCTCTTCCTGTTTGCCTTTGAATCCAACTTTGGCTTCTAGTTTTCAAGTCAAACAATTCCTAAAAGACATCCTTCATATCAGACTTTAAAGAAATCCACTTCCTCCTTCTTGAGACAATAATTTTGTCCTTGTAAAATTGACTCAGCCCCCTTTTGAACCTGCTTTTTCTTCCTTCCTGTAGCATTATATTTGGAAGACGTAATTGTTGACAGCTCTTACTTCTGCTGAGAGGGTTTCTGAACTCCAAGCTCTCAGGGCAATTCTTCCTTTTTTGCTTTTTCACAAGGAAAGGGTGTGTCTTCATACCTGTCCTTCTTTTATGACCAAGGTGGTAAATGATTTGTCCTCTATTCAGTCTTTCCATTTTCCATCCTTTTTTCTTCCCCACAGACTTCTAGTGAGAGGGTCCTACACACCTTGGTTTTACATAGGCAGCTCAGATATTACTTGAATATAACAAAACATATCAGAAAATCTGAGCAACTGTGTTTCTTTTCATGGCAGGGAATCTAGTTTGGCAGGGTCCTGTTCAAGCAAACCATCTCCTCCTGGATCTCTAAGGCCATTTCTTTTTGTTATTCTTTTCATGGCAGACAGCTTTCCTCTTCTTTTCGTGCTCATTCTACCAGGGTAGTTGCCTCTTCTGGTGCTTTTTTCAAAGGTCTGGATACCAGATCCATGTTAGAAGCTGCAATTTGGTCTTCTTTTCACACTTTTACCAAACATTGTAAGTTGGCTCCTATTTCTGGGGCCAGGGCTGTATTTGCTAGGGTTATCCATCATGGGGTTTTTGGACGCCCCTTCTCTGCTTTCCATCTCCCATACTTTCCATTAGCTTTTGTACTCTCCCAAGAATGAAGGATACTGCAGCAGTGATGGACATAGCACAGATCTTGCATAAGATCTTACCATGGCCGTAGATGTCCTGTTTCTTTCTGTTGCAGTATTTGGTCCTTCCCTCCTGCCCCCTATTATTTTATGTTGCCCTACTGCTGGCCAAGGGGTTGTCCTATTCAGTCCTTATTTCCTTGTAATTCCCTTTGTTTCTGTGGGGTTGCTCTGGTTCTCCTGGGACACTTCAGTTCTGAGGATTAGGTGTCTATGCCACACATATGCAAATTATGCTTTGCATGTAGAACTTATTTTGGTGTATGACTCCTGGAAGGTGTAAAGGCTTTAGGTATACTGGCTGGATGTTAGGCTATCCTCATCAGGATATCCCAAGAGTAAGGAATACTTCAACAGTGAAAAGCAAGACGTCTACTGTTATGGTAAGATCTCACACAACTGTACTTTTTAAAAACTGGGTGATAAAATTACGTAAAATATAACCATGTTTTATTTTTTAATTTCTCCAAATCTTTTGGTTTCTAATACCATGCAGGAATGGACCCCATTCCGAAGTCAAAGTATGGTTAACATTCATGAAATTAGTATTGTTTCAGTCTTTTATGTCAGCCAGAAGTGCTCCTCACAGCACCCGTGATGTGCCCAGTAATGACTCTTTCTGCAGTTTGTATGGAGTTAAATGTATTGGTAACGTATGTAAATATGATTCTAGATTCTTTTTTTTTTAAGACCTGTTGCTTATACTACTATTGTAACTTGTCTGGGTATCTTTATTCCACATTGCTCTTGTTTCTGCCTGCAAATCATGATATTTTATGACTTTGTTTCTCTGTACGCAAGACACTGTTAGTCACTGGGTGTAGTGATTTCAATAATCAATGTTACTTTTGTCTTTTCATGGACCACTATATCTGGTCTTCTCGCATCTGTCTTTTGAACTGTTGATAATGGGTGATCCCATGTGATGTAAATGTCATCATTTTCTATGATGCTTTGTGGCTCATGTTTCCAGTGTTTTTCAGTCACTTCAGTACCATAATGTTTGCACAGTCCCCAGTGCAAACAGTCTCGCCACATTATTATGCCTTTCAATATACAATCCTTCTGCCATTAGTATGTCACAGTCAGCAGCAAGGTGTGCAACTGTTTCCAATTATGTTTTACAAAACCTACATTTGTCTATTTCTCCCACATGTTCAATGGAATTTGTAAAGCAACGTGTATGCAGCCCACTGTCTTGGGCCGCCAATATTAACCTTTCATCTTTTGGTTTGAATTCACCTTTCCTTACGATTCCTGCATTCGATCCTGATCAACATGAAGTTCTTCCAGAAGTTTTCTATACTTGCAACTATATTTATGCATTTTCCACATTTGTTGCCTTCTTATCTGTTCCTGCATCATATATTCTTTCTTTTGTTTTTGGCACATTCAGTTTCTGCCTGATTTTTATCTACTTCTGTTTTGATTTCCATTCTTGCTTGATGCAGCAGATAAGCTTCTGCTAAATAAGCAGGGAAGTCATCTTAGATTTATTCTCCTCGTGTTTCAAAACTTTCACTATGTTTGGGTTATGTGAGGTCAGCAGATGTGTGTGCAGTCCCACGATTGCAGATCTATACATGTAATCAATTTCAAGGAGGCCCATACCTCCTTTGTAACTGGAAGTATGCAATCTTGGTGTACACTGAATTTTATAAATCATCTGAGCATGAAGCATCCTTCTTGTTTTCCTATCTAATCTATCCAGCACCTTTTGGGGGCCAGTCAGTCACTCCAGAACTGTAAGTTAGGACAGGAAAAGCAAATTGGTTTATAGCGTGAATTTTGTTCCTAGATGTCAACACTGTTTTCAGAATTAAAGTCTAAAATCTTCCTTACTAAGTTTTATTCACATTTGTTCATGTTTTATTGTTGCTCCTTCATCAGTTCCCATATATTTATATACTCCCTCTTGCTCAAGTTCTTTTATATCGCATTATTGTCCCAAACTGATGTTTTCTTGGTGTTGCTGTTTTCCTGCTTTAAAGGTTGCTTTTGCACATTTATCAGTACCAGATGACGTTCTTATATCATCTGAAAACGTTTTGACTACTTGCAGTTGTGCTTTCAGTTCCTCATCTGATTTAGCTATACAGTTTTAAATCATCGACAAAGAGAAGATGCAAAGTCTTTACACTGTTGTTTTCTAGGAGTCAAATTATAGCCATAACCTAATCTATTAAGCAGACACCTTAATGGGTTAAGGGCAAGACAGAATAGCAGCGATGATAAGGAGTCACCCTGGAATATCCCCCCTTTGAATTTTTATCTCTGGAATAATACTTTGTCATTTATTATGGCTTAATTGCAGAGTGGTCTGCCACTGTTTCATGGTCACCATAATGTAATTGATCAGTGTAGTGTGTTTATTTTACATTTTTAAGCAGTCTTTTAGCCATGAATGTGTGATACCGTCAAATGCTTTTTTGTAGTCAAACCATGCCATGCTTAGATTCTTCCCCTCTTTATAGTTCTCCATTATGACTTGATTTAGCAACAAATATGACTTTCTTTTATTACCCTTTTGTTCTGTTGCCATGATTGAATTTTCTTCTAAATGACTATAAACTCTGCCAGCATCAATTCCAGTGTATAGTTTATACATTTTCAGAAGGCAAGTTATTGGTCTATAATTTTTAGGATAACATGCAGGTGCACACTCAAATAGGAGCATTGTTTTTCCTGTTAGCCAGGTTGGTGTCTGTTCGGGGTGTGCATCTAAATAGTTTTTGCTCATGGCTAAATCTTCGTGCAAAGATGTTAATACTTTTAGCCAGAAGTTAGGTAATGCATCTGGGCCTGGGGTTTTCCAATTGGAGGCTTTTTGTAACTTTATTTCAATCTCTCTGGCCGTTACTTCATCCCATTTCATACCCTGTACCTTTGAACTTCGTATTCTTTTTTTACTTCTGTCCATTTAGTATCTTTGTTGTGTTCCACACAGTCTTCATAGATATTTCTCCAGAATGTGTCAATCTCTTCTTTTTCGGGTGGCCTTTCAGTTCCTTTTGCCTTGTTTTCCAATTGTCTATAGAACTTTTTGGGGTCATCAATAAATTGCTTATTTTGTACTTTTTCTTTATATTTATGTGTGTATCTTTTAAGGTTTTTTTTTGCCTGTGCTGAGATTTTGTTTGCTATTTGCAATAGTGCAAGATGGATCCTGATCCGTTATAATACTGTGCATTGCTTTTATCATTTTTATCTTTGCGTATTTTGTTGATATGTTCCCTCCTCTGTACTCTTCCAATGATACTTCTTGTCTTGATTGCTTTATAGTTTTCTCTGTTCGATATTTCCATGATGGTATTCGATTTCTCCCCTTCCTTTCCCTTACTACGCTGTGTTCTTGTGGTAGAATTTTATCTGTTATTAATTTAGCTGCACAATAATATATCTTGTGTACTTCTGTTATATTGCATGGATCTCTATGGATAGTCCTAATTACTGTGTTCATTTGTTTTATCAAACTTCTGACTTTTTGGGTTTTATTGACCTTCTGCGATCCATTTCTTTCATGGAGCTTAATATGTCTATCTCTATTAAATCAAGCAACTCTACTCTTAGCTCATTGTCTTTTAAGCTGAGGGCACATATTTTGTTCATTTCCTGCGGGCATTCTATAGAAAGTTCTATATCATCTTACTATGCACATTCTCTTCAGTTTCATCCTGTGTCATCCATTGCTCTGTCATATGGGTACTGGCCTATCACTCCTCAACACTGACTGCGTCAGAGTTGCCACAGGTTCCTGTTTCTTCCCTTGCTGTCCAACTTCATGTGACTGTTTATACTGGTTTCCTGTGGAAGGCTCCAAAATATCTTCATATGACAAATGAACAGTTGTTTCCTGTTCCACTGGTTTCTCCTTAATTTGGATGTCCATTGCTCTGTCCTGTTGTGTTGCTTTCTGATTTGGATTTTCTGCACCAAATCCTTCACTTTGCAGGTGCTCCATAACTTCAGTTTCTGTTTCTTTAACTTCTCCATTACTAATTCTCTTTTCTACTTTTCCTCTTTGTTTTCTTATTTTTTGTATTGTAAAGTTTTCCATGTCCAGATTCCTTTGCCAGTATTTCCTCTTCAAATATCTTTGGTGCTGCTCTTTTTGTATTAATTAGTTTTGCTTTCTCCTTTGCATAAATATTACATCATATTAAATCTCTTTTTCTTTCCCATGTCCATATTTCTTGAGATGTCTCTTGATCTTCCTGTTTCTCCTTACTTTGGAGACCTGTTACATCATGCTGTGATGTAACCTGTTAGATCTTCTACACCAAATCCTTTACTTCACAGGCATTCCATAACGTCAACTTCTGTTTTAATAATCTTCTGGTCTACATTCCTTCTTTGTGATATTATTTTTTTTATTGTGAAATTTTCCATATCTGGATGCCTTTTCTGGTATTTCTCTTCGAATATCTTTGGGTCTATCTTTTTTGTATTGATTAATTTGGCTTTTGACTTTGCATAAATATTGCACCATTTCAAATCTCTCTTTCTTTCCCATGCCCATATTTCTTTTTTTTACTTTTCAAAAATCTCTAGGTTTTGTTGTTTATATTTTCACACTTCCTCAGCTGCTTCTTTTTCCAAACATTGGTCTATATAATGTTTTTCACAAATGTATTGTATTAGTGAACGCAAGTTTTTATTTGAAGCTTCCGACATGTTTCTTGCGGAAGTATATTTCTTTCCTCTAATTTCTCTGTTGATCTTTTTGTATATCTTGTATCTGGAAATTCTGGGCTTTTTGCATAATAGTAACAGTATAATTTCTTTCTTATGCTTAATAGTCCACTCTGTCTTCTTTATGGCTCTTCTTTGTCCCATCAGTTATTGTGATTTTTGTGGACTGCTATCATCAGCAGCCGCAGCACCCTTTTTTTTCCATTTTTTCTACATGGGGTTGGGGTATTGTGTTAACTGTTGCCAACTCTCTTGATCCAGTGCCACACTCCTGCCTTCTTCAACACTCATGCCTGACTGTCACAGATCTTCTTTCACACAATCCATCCACCTCTTTGCTGGGCGTCCTCTCTTCCTTTTACCTTCTTTCTGTCTGTCCCAAGTTTTCCTCACCAGATTGTGTTCTGCATTTCTGCACGTGTGTCCAAACAACCATAATCTGTTCTCTTTGATATTTTCTGCAATTGGAGCTACTTTGGTTTCTGCTCTTATGTCCTCATTTCTTCATCTGTCTCGCAGTGTGCATCCTACCACCCTTCTCAGGCACTTCATTTCCATCACCTCTAGCTTCTTCAACTGTTCTGCCTTTAGTGCCCAGGTTTCTGTACCATACAGTAGTACTGGCCACACCATACTTTTCAGCTTCTTTGGCATTCTTCTGTCATAGACTACCTGACAATTTGGCTGCAGCCCCTTTGATTCTAGTTTTGACCCCTTCATTCATTCCCTTCTCCACAACCACCCATCCCAGATACTTGAAGCTGTTTACCTGTTTCACTATCTTACCTTCTATTTCTAGTCTCAGATACTTCTGATTCTCCCAATTTGCTGCCATTACCACCGTCGTATCTGTGCTTACTTTCATCCCATCTGCCTTGAGTTTTGCATTCCATTCTCCTATACTTTGCTGAAGTTCTTGCTCAGAGTCTGCCTGTAATGCCACATTGTCTGTATACAGCAACTTTGTTGATCTGTCCCCTCCAGCCTGTGTGCTAACATAGTCCGTCACCGGTATGAACAGCAGTGGGCTCAGAGCTGAACCCTGGGGTACCCCCACTCCCACTGAGGACCCCCTCTGTGAGGCCAAACACTTTTCATACTGGAGTCATTGGGTCCTTGTATATAGCCTGCACTAATTCTACCAATGTGTCTGGGACTTCAAACCACCACAGTACTGCCCAGATCATCTTTCTTGGGACCTTGTCATATGCTTTCTCAAAGTCTCGGCATGCCCAGTTGGACTCTCTCTTCATCTCGAGTATCTGTCTCACTGCAAACATTGAGTCATTTGTACTACATCCTCATCTGAATCCGAGCTGCTCATCTCCCATCTTACGTTCTACTACTCTGCGCATCTGTTTATCAATCATCCTCTCCAGAACTTTCATGCAATGTGATAGGAGTTTGATGTCTCTGTACTGCCCACAGTTGTGATTGTCCCCTTTGTTCTTGTGTACCGGCACAAGTATGCTTATTCTCCAGTCATCTGGAATACGGCTTTCTCTCCACACTGCTACGAATACCCTCAGGAGCCATTTCTCCTCTATCTCACCTGGCATCTTTATCATATCTGCTGTAACCTCATCTGAGCCTGCTGCTTTCCCTCACTTCATTTTCCTTAGTGCTGTTCTTACTTCTTTTTGGGTGGGCACCTCTTCTTCGCTCATTGAAGAGTGTTTCTGGGGCAGTACACCTTCTGTGGGATTTTCTTCATTCAGAAGCTGGTGAAAGTACTCCTTCCATCCTATGGACTGGTGAGCTGGTTGTTGCTGGCATCCCTTATGAAGGATGTCTGCCTATCTTCTTTATCTTTCTGTCTTGGCCTTGCAACCTGATATAGTTTTTGTCACTTACTGAGTCACTTTCCAGAAGTTTGTAAAGTGCCTCCGATGCCCTATTCTTTGATATTGCAACTTTTTTCTTAGCCAATCAGTAGTCCTTCCTAGCTTGGTAAGTCTTTTCTATCTCCCACTTCTTCCTGCACTCCTTTCTTTTGATGACTTCCTAGACTTCTGTATTCCACCACCAGCTTTCCTTATGTACTTTATTTCCATACCTGGCTCAGCCACATATCTTTTCTTTAGTCCGGACTGCTATTTCCTTATAGAACAGGGGGGGGCCATCCTCCCCCTGGGCCTGCCCTGGCCCCATTGTAGGAATCATTTCATATTTTGAGGATTCTACACTGTCATTTTTTTCAAGCCCTGGCACCAGTGTGCCTACCAGAATTGTGCACTTTTTTGTCCTGTGTTTTGTGCACCTAGCTTTCTTTTTTAATTTTTGACCTACTTCTGTCCATGATATATACTATGTAAAATACAGTCTATATATCAGTGTTGTCTTGGTGAGATTTTGTGAAAAACAGGGTCCACTTCATGAAGGTACTCACCAAGACTTGAGAATGAATTCAGTTTCAGCAGTACTACTCTCCTTTGCTTGTTGACTTATCTCTCCATTCGGACCCCTATATTCTACAGTAAGATTGATGACAGGTCTGTTAGTATTTGCTGACCAGCGAATGTTGCTGAAGCCATAATTCCAAATTCAAATGATGGATTGCATATGTTATGCAAAATGAATATAGTCTGTGTTTGTGACATCAGACGATATTTTTTTATTTGTACCATGTATCATATTTTGCAGCCTGTATTTCTAGTGTGTGTTAGTACTTTGTCACATAAGGGCATCTTTCTGAGGATCTCCTTTAACTGTTTTCCTAACCTTCTGTTACCCTTTCCAGTCTGCATCTGCATATGCTGCTTCTGGTTAAAGTTGCTTACAGAATAATAGATGCTCATTGTATTGATCACTCCGCAGTAGCCTTAGATATAAGGGCAGGTACTGCCAAAATGTAAATAATGTCAGGTTTCAAATGTTTTGTATTTTCCTATGATTTGTACTATCCATATGACCCACTGAAGCTAGTTTGAATAGTGTTCAGTCTCGCAGAGGGGGTCCCAGTGGAAGTGGGGTATACTTCAGGCCACTCCTTTTCATGCTGGTGATGGACTGTAGATTAGACAGGTTGGAGGGAATGGATTAATAAAGCTGGTCTGTGCAGACAATGTGGCACTATAAGCAAACTGAAAATGAGCTTCAACAAATAATAGAGTAATTTAATGCAAAACTTTAGGAACATGGGATGGATCAGAGTACAGACAGGACAATGGTCAAGGCAACAAATGGGGGATGTCACGAGAAGCTAAACATTGAAATAAAAAAGAAAATAGTGAAACAGGTTAATAGCTTCAGGCATTTGAGAGGCATGGTTGAGGAGAAGAGAAGTCTAAATGAGGAGGTCATATTCAAAATCAGAGGAGCTACAGCCAACTGACACAAAATGTAAGAGATAGTGTGGGACAGAAGACTGCTAATCTGAAGAGTAAGGTGCACAAAAATAGCAGTGCTACATGTTCTTCTGTTTGGCATAAAAACCCGTGCAGTGAGGGCAGAACAGCCATGGAAGCTTGAGGTGATGGATATGAAATGCTTGAGAAATGGCCATTAGAGCTGAAGCCAAAGAAACCCCGGTTGCTGAGAAGGGAGGGCAACTAGAATAAATCACAGTGGTTTAGTTTACTTTATCTCAAAGTGCATTCAGAAATCTAGGCAGAGCAACTCCAAGCTCATTCTGATAACCCCATTTTGACTTTTACAAGATTGGTTTTCCCTACTGAGGGTTTATCTTGTGGAGTAGCCTCTACATCTGAGGCCCTTCAGATCCCTACTGACACATCTGCCCAAGAGTCCTCTTCTAGATCTTCACTTACATTGGCTAACCACATGCCTTCTCCCGATCCAGTAGGGTAAGAGACCTTTTACAACCTGCTAGGGTAGCCCGGACACTTATCTGGCCAGACATTTAATACTGGAAAACCATTCAAGAGTAAGAGTAACTAGACAAGATTTTCTATACAGGCTACTTCAAAAAGGTTGGATCCCTTCATGGCCCCAGTTTCTGTGGTACTAGACCATCTGAGATTTTTGACACATGACTCTGCTGTTCAGGCATAAATTTGGTCCCTCTTGGCACACCCAATTTGTCCATTACCTGTTTGTCATTTCCAATAGTCTGTTCCCCCAATACTACAATCCTGAGTGTGGCAACCTGATATGGTGAGGAAGAAAGTGGAGACTGACTTCTTCCAGGTACTATTCCTTCCAGGTGGGGCCATACCGGTGAGGTGGCAAGGGAAGTAGATAGTAACTTGTGAGAGGTCTAGAGTTGGTAGAATTGGTGGCAGTGTGACAGTCTGTCTCACCCCAGGACATTTTATTTTAGACTCTACCATTCTGACATGCTAGGCTATAACACTATGGGGGGGGGGGGGATGGGGGTGCACATCTGCAGTACAAGGAACCAACCCCACTTACTTGGTAATGGAACTGTCTTGCAGCCTGCATACAACACATGACTGCACCACTTTCACTGCTACAGAACTACCACTGGAGCTCCCGTTCTTTCGGCTACATATCCCCAGTACATCCCCAAGGAGACAGTAAAAAGGGAAGGCCTCTTCATTTTTCTCCTCACTTTGCCTGAGTTGCAAATCATACTGTAGTTGCCTGGGTCCCAGTCAGGGGTTTATTCCTTTGTGTAATGGAGCTGACAGAGTTATTCATTCATAAATGTACAGTTGCTGCCATTTCTAATTTTTAATGAGATTCAAACACATTGTCATTATTTAAAATTGTGTAAGGCATTTTTGAGTGGTACATTTCATAATTAGGCCTCCTGTGAAGGATCCTGTCCCTTCAAGTGATTTGTATTGTGTCCTAGAAAAGCACTAGCTCTCTCTCCCCCTGTTAATATATTATAGAAACTTAAGTCTTATACTATGGCCAGTAGCTAGTTTTCTATCTGAACCTATTTTTATGACCAGAAGTAAATGCTCAGGGCATACAAGTAATTGATTTATATTCTTGTATAATCACTACATATTTCAGTTTGACTTATAATGTGACTTATTCACACTGAGTACCTCAGTGATGCAGGGGCATAGCGAGTTGTGCTGCTGTCTTAAAGTGAGAGGTTCTGTGGTTCTGGTCTTTGCTAGATTGCCTTCTGTGCTATATCTTAATGTCTTCCTTGTGTCATTAGAGTTTTCTGCAAGTGCTCTGATTTCCATCCAAAGACATGCAGCAGGTGTATTGGCGTCCTCCAAACTGGCTGCAGGTGTGTGTTTCTGCAGTGTTTGAGAGCATATTTTTTTGTGTTTGTGTGTATAAATAATGTGATGGACTTGTTCCTTGTCCAGAATGGGTTTTCAAGAGCCTTGTAATCTGTGGATGACAGAATAGACTCCAGAATCTCAGTGACCCTGTGAAAAGGTTAAGTAGGTTAACAGAAGATTAATTGATGTATGGGTGGATGGGTGTGTGTGCTTCCGTTGCAAACTGTTTAAGCAATTCTTAGCTCTTTTTCTGCTTTGTACTTCAGTGCCATTTCACATTTAATTTCCTTTGTGACAAAATAAGTTCTTGTATGTTTGGAATAAACATGGAAAGATATTCCATCATACCAGCTAATCTTATGACAACTTGTTTGTCCTCTGGAGAAGGCATTTGTACTACTGCTTTCACTTTTCCATCATTTTTTTCAAGCTTCCACAAGTTATATCATGGCCCATATATCTCGTTTTGTATGCCTGATTTTTTTATACTTTATTTTTTTTTAGTTTGAGGTTGTAATGTGTTGTTGTGTACAGTAACTCAGTCTATGTCTTTACCATACTTTGGTTTGCCTCTGTATCAGTATGTTATCAGTAATATTAACAGCATCTTCAATATCCCTTGATTATTCCTACAACAGCTTCCTGAACAACTTCTGATGCTAATGAGGTATGACGGAGCTATAGCTAGACTGTTAGCCACCATGGACAGTCCCCTGTTTGGCATCTCCTAGAGGTCCGTTAACGGCAAAATGCCAGTCTTGAACTTGTTGCAGTGAACTCGTTACATTTCTGGTTTTGAAACTGTAGCAAGCAGCTTTGGTAAACTGTGTCAAAGAGCTCCTTGCTGGTGTTCATAAAACAAATTGAAGTGTCCTTTTCATTTAAGCAGACATGTTTGTGATTGGTGACCAGAGTCGCTTAAATGGTTTTACTATGCAAGCGGTAGTACTGCAGGGAAAGATTGGGAGCCAGTCTGCACTTGCATCAAAGTGTCAGTTATTTCCACCTTACAGTTTGCACTCAGAGCAGCCACCCCTGTCACCCTGCACATGTTATGGTTCTAAGATAGCAAATGGAAGTACAAGAGCTCTATATCTTCCTCTAACTGAATTAAAGGCACACAGCATGCAACGTATCTTGCCAAGGTAAATTTGCCAGAATCAGTGGTTTATATCAAGGAGGGAAAACATTTCACTTTTGGCATGACTGAAACTACTACTTTGGTAGTAAGAAAAGCTTTTGTTCTCCCTTTATAGCTTTATTAAGATCATGTGGTTATATACAAATATGAACTTTATCTGGCTTCACTACAGTAACCACACTGTTCAAACAATCAGTAGTTTCAGTCTGTATCTTAATAAATACCCACACGCTGAAAAAAAAAACGCTAAATGCTTTCGTCTTCAAGATGTACTTTTCATTCTGAAGAAGTTTTGATGATGAAAGCACTTACTGTTTTTATTTCATTAAAAACATTTATTCCTGCTAGAGAATATACAGATATTTGATTTATTTTATAGGAGTGCCATGCTTTTCCTGTATTTAGGGTATTTTATTGGTTTAGTATGTTAACAACTTATTCCATCTACTTTCCGCTGAAGTCAGGAGAGCTATTGCTAAAATGTTCTCAGACCTAACCTTGAATATGCCTTACCCCTACTGTTTTTACACTGTGCCTACAATATACACAAAATACAACTTGTTCAAAACAAGATTGATTGATTTATTGGCATTTGTTTACTAGATTGGTACAATTGGGCAATAAATTACCCCTTTTCTGCACATACTCAAGTAGAAAAGCTCCAGAACAATTTTCAATACAAGTACAAAGAATACAGAATTACTATGAAAAGTCTTAACACGTTAACATCAAAATGTTGAGAGAGTGAAGTTATACAATTGATAAATCAAATGTTGCAGCAATAAAACCATATTGGCCTTACTTAGAGAATAAGAAGAATTTAGATAAGATTTAGTTGGAAATAGAAATGAGAGATCTCAAGATTTGCTGTAGTTGCAGACCCCCTCACAGCACCACTGTAATTTAACTAAAGACATCCACTGGTTGCCTATTAATGACAGGGTACTTTACTGTTCAGCTGGTTATTATTTAAAATCTTAAAACTGGAATACTGCCCTCCACTAAGATCAAAATTACAACTTGGGGAACAGACCTACTCCTTGAGAAGTATTCAAGAAGACAATATTAAGCTGGGAAAGGCCCCCTTTTAAAAATAAAATTGGTGAAAAAGCTTTCACACTCATTGGTCCCTCAAGCTGGAATTATATGCGTAAATAAATTAAAGCTATGCCAACAATTAAGGAATTCAAAGTTGACCTGCGCAAGCAACCTCATCAATGAATCCAGCTATAAATGTTACAAGGATAATGAATAACTCAGCATCACAATCACTGTTACTATTACAACAGTTGTAAATATACTGCAAAATCTAAATATTTTCTGTACAAATTATTACCATAATATTCTGGGATCGTTAGCTTATAAGTGGTCTTGTCATTGTTTAACTGTTATAATCATGCAGAATTGTAAACAACTGAATGAATATATGTATGCACAACTGCACATTTGTGTGCTCCGCAAAAGTCAGTGTCATGGCTGAAAAGGGTCAGAATACCAACCTAACTACCATGTCAGTAAACAAATAAATGAGTAAATAAAATAAGTCATGGCAACATCACAGCTCAAACTCTTTGCAGTTATGTCTTACTTGATTTTGGACTGAAACCTGTGGTACTTTTCCATTCACGCAAATCCAAGCCCAGAAAGCTGTTGCCTTGTTAATGGAAAAGTACCGAAATTTCTTTTTAAAAAAGTAGCAGCATACCCTAACGTTTCAAAAGATAAATGCAAATCTGTCTGTCTGGACTATTTAAAAAAATGCATCTTCCTGAAATATTTTAATGGCTTTCAACCTGTGCAAGCCAAGATGTTTATTTCTTGTACAGACTCCCAATACTGTCTGCAGTGTGACTTGTTTTCTTTGTCACCTTCTGACAGCAGGCACATACAGTATTAACAAGGCTTTAAAGCACTATGAGACTGTCTGTCTTCTATGAAGTATGTTACATAAAACGGCCTTTTGCTGTGGATGTCATGTTTTAGAGCTGTACATCTTGGAAAATGGGATAGCATCTCTTTAAATTTCTCTCCCCCACCTTTTCCTAGTTCAACATGATAAATATTGCAAGAGAGATTATGTGTCCACAGCTGTTCTGCCATAAATGTGCAAGAATCTGCTCTCACCTGTGGTAGTCAGTCACCAGTATGCCCTCACTAGAGGGGAAAGTCATGAATTGTACATTATCACAAGGTAGTAAACAGAGTGTTCTGTTCCAGTTCTTGAAATGTTCTTAATGGCACCTCACTGAAATTGCATACAGAATTTATTTGTGGGAGCATCATTTTAAATACAGTACAGACTGGGAGATTCAGCATTTGTGCCAAACATTTGGGATATGTTAGAGATCTTGAAACAAAACAAAAACTGATACAGGCGGGGAAGGTGACTGAAGGTCAGCCGACAGAAACCATTGTGTTGTTCAGATCTGCAGCTATATACATGTTTGTGTAACCATGTTAAAAAAAAATGGAAATGTTGGCTTAGAGTATTGCTGAAGGTGATGATATGGAATAATATCACAACTTCTGCATAATGTCCTTTTTTTATAAGGACTTGCTTTGCAGATGAAATTACTGTCTTGAAGAGATTTAATCGAAACAGAAACTGAACTTTTCAGTAGAAAGTAATTGTCTGGGTATTCCCAGATTGTCAAATAGTGATTGTCATATAGTACTATGTAGTTCCTAGCAAACCATTTTTACCTACTTTACTAATGGTTCTGTTCTGTATTACTACTATTTGTGTGTGTACTTGGTTCTCATCCATGTTCAGCACATGTACTAACAATGTATTCCACGTGTCCAGAGTTCTTTCACTGAGGCTGTATTTTCTGATATTCATCATTGTGCTTATCTCAACTTCATTACTTTTAATTTTGTGTTGCTGTTTATTTTTGTAAAATGAATTATTTCCTGCAGTTTATTTTTGCTGCCATCTGTTTATATTGTACTGCACCTTCTCAGTTTCACTTAGCTTTTAAAATTAGGCTTACTCAGATCCCTTACTTGCTCTTCAAAGAGCATTTTGTTTTCCCTCTACTGTTTTATTGTATATGCATTTTCTTGGGAGGGGGGGGGTGTCATTTGATAAAGATCTTAAATATTTTCCATTGTTGTCTCCATTGTTACTAAGATGTATTTATCCATATTTAACTTTGGTAAAGCACTGATGCACATGGACCTTTCTCAGATTCAGCCTTGCAGCACTGTTTGCTTAACCAGACTTGCTGGGTCACAGACTAGGCAAATGGAGCCTGAAGGGGAATTGAACCATGGACCTGAAGAATCTTGTGTATCATAAGGTGTATGCTAGGTTTGTTTCTGTTGTATTTGCCACGTCTTAGCTGATTTGGCAGCAGGAGTCTCAGAAGAGACCAAAGCTTCCAAGAATCTTTCCATATTCTAGACATAACTCTGCTGTGTGGACAGAGATGTCCTTTGCCGACTAGTCTCTTGCTTTTCAGGAGATTCCAGCTTATCTCGGTCACATATTTAACCTGAATGCCAGTTACTCTGTGGTCAGCATGTATCTGTGGACAGGACTTCACTCTTTCTTTGACGGGTTAGAAACTCAAAGTGTGCGTTTTCCCCGACCTCTGAAGAGCTGTTATCCTGCTTGGGACTTAAACATAGTTGTTTATCGTCTCCTATTCAGAATGGCGGTTTCTTTGAGATTAAATTTAATCTCTTGAAAGATGCTTTTCTTGGTGGCCATCCACATTGCCTTCATGCTCTGTTTGTAGGAAATCCTGTTTGGTCTTTCACAGGGATCCAGTATTTCTTTGGAAAAACCCACATTTCCTCACAAAAAGGTGGTTTCAGAACTGTCCTTAAAAGTCGATTCACTGCCCTGTTTTCTTTTTGAAGGCAGAAGTCTTTATTTCCTGAACATGGAGTTATCTTGCTCAGGTTTTAACTTGAGAGACTGCATGAATTTAAGAAGGCAGAGCAGCGGTTTGTTTTGCTTCCAGAAAGGATATCTTTGCAGTGACTAAGCAAACCCTTAGGAATTGATAACTGCATTGTGTTGTGCCCTCAGGTAACTAACCACACACTGAAAAATGCTGCTGACAAAGGTAAATTCCCAAGGATTTTGGACATTTCCAGTTGTTTTACAAATCTCTCTCTGTGTTTGAGAAATTTCTGCAATGATCATTTGGTTGTTGATTCACTTCTTCAAAAATATTATTGTTTGAGCTTTGATTCCAAGATTTGTGTCATGATCATTTGGTTGTTGGTTTACTTTTTCATGAAGCATTGTTGCTTAGACCATGTTTTTCATTATTGGGCCTTCTTTGACACCTAAGTGATTCAGGACATGGCCTTCTAAGCCCTTGTCTTCCAATCTTCCAACCTCCCAAGGTTCATACATAGTTGTTGTGCATGCAGTCCTGGAGACCATTGAGAACTCTATCCCAAATGACCCAGAGCATGGTCTTGTTAAATGATTTGTTCAGAATCGCATATTAATCAACTGATCACTTACGAAATTAAAGCCTGCGCTATAGGAAGCAGCTTATTAACCGCTCATAGCCTTAATCCTCTCCATTAACTTCAAAACAAAATTATACTACCATAAACCGAGGAAGGTTTAATTTTTAGTGCTTGGGATCTTGACTCCGTTATACCATATATGTGCTCATTGTGTCAGTGAGAAGACCCTCTGCAGTTGCTCTTCCTTCCCTTTCTGCTCTCCCCTTTGGACAGACTATCTGTCTAGCACCAGTGGATGGCTTTGCTTTTCTTTTAGATTATGCGATCTGAGTTTCACCACCCACTACAAAAGATCTAAATTGCTGAGTATAGCAGTGTGCAGCCTTTCACTAAGAAATCCTTCCTCTCCAGCACCTACCCAGTTTTTTTGAAAACAAAAACAAATTAATCAGCTGTGATCTTGGGTCAAGGACGTAGTTAAGGATAGACCACTTACTCCATAGTATAGACTTTAAAATTACTATTTTATCCAGTTAGGTGTTTTAGAATTTAAATTCAAAATCCTCTGTAAATTTACTGTTTGAGTCTGTAAAGCTGTACATCTTTCTAGATGATCATTCTTAGAATGCTTGGTTAACTATATGGCTCTTCACTTCATGTACTGCCCAGACTGAGGAGGGCTGTGCTTGGAAGCTGTAAAGCTACAATCTGATGTTGTTAATCTTCTTTCCATTCATCACCGATGGGTTCGGTTCCGAGCCCTCGAAACCGAGTCGGCCTAATACCAAGCTTGCTCCAGCCAAAAACTCTCAAGCTAATCTTCTTCCCACAATGCTGTTCTCCCTGTTACCTCAGATTTCGTTTGCCACGTAACCATAAAGCTGCACTTCAGCCGAGCTCTCAGCTAAGTGGAAACGTTTTGATATCTTGTAGGATTTTTTGTCACTTTTCTTCTCGATTGTGATTTATCTTGATAATTCTATATATTTACAGTTACATTTAGACTCTTCACTCCTGCTTCTACCCAGTTGGTAAACTTTAAGTACCATTGCTGGTACGGCCTTCTCTCTCAGTCCTTGAATACCACCGTTGGTATTTCTTCTCTCTTTCCCTTTATCTGTCTAGTTTTGTGTTTTTGACATTTTTCATAGATATTGTGTGTATTTAGATAGGTTTAGACATTGAGATAGCAGAGCTTACAAATTTTTCTATAGTATTCTAAAACCTTGATTGTTGTGTTTAAAATTTCATGATGTCTGATAAAAAGGGTACATTGGGTTTCAAACATTGTGCTTCGTGTAAGGGTAAACTTCCGAATAGTGACTCTCACGATGATTGTGTTTATTGTTTGCCTATCTGTTTATATCTGACTGCATATTGTTATCACACATTTTCTTGTTACTGGTGACCAAATTACATTATTCCCTTGCAGTGCCTCCAAATCTAGCTTCCATTCCCTGTTTTAGCTGGGTATTGGTAAATGTAACGCCAACTTATTTTAGTTAGCTGGGTATTGGTAAATGCAATGGCAGCTTATTTTAGTTAGCTGAATATTAAATGTTACGGCAGCTTAATGTTACTTAGCCGCATGATTTCCATGTTCGGAAAACCAGTCTGCATTACTTTGCACACGCTAGTTCGGTGACTGTCACTGTTGTGCCTTGTTTACCAGTCTGCATTACTTTGCATCGTTGTGCTTTGATTGTTTCTAACCTGAACGGCATTTGCAGTTTGCACCCTATTGCAGTGGTCTAGCAGTCTGCATAACTTTGCAGCTGTGGTTCTGAACGGTAGTGAGCAGATCAGAACAAGATCGATATGGCAGATATATTCGTAGTGGTGGTAGTGAGCAGATCAGAACAAGATCGATATGGCAGATATATTTGTAGTGGTGGTCTAGCAGTCTGCTTTACTTTGCATCCGTGGTTCCAACCTCGAGCGGTAGTGATCAGATCAGAACAAGATCGATATGGCAGATATATTTGTAGTGATGGTCTAGCAGTCTGCTTTACTTTGCATCCGTGGTTCCAACCTCGAGCGGTAGTGAGCAGATCAGAACAAGAGCGATATGGCAAATATATTTGTAGTGGCGTGTGTGTGTGTCTATCTATGTGTAAAATGCCCCAGTTACATTAACTGGTGGTTAGAGTTGCTTACACCTTAGGTATACAAAGTAAAAGCCTAAATTCCCTACAGATACCACCACCAGTTCTCAACTGTCCAAAGTTTTACAGCAGTTAGAACTGAATCCACTAAATAATGAGCCATTTCAGATTCAGTCTTCCTATTTCAAAAAATGCATGGTAACGCAAAACATTTTATTCTAGCAACTTTTTTAAGAGTATACAAGCAATGTTTAAAATGTGTCCCTGGTTTTGCCCCCCCCCCCCCCCCCCCAATACATTTTGGCTTTTCTAGATTTCTTGTGCTTCATGGTTCTTTATGGGGAGAGGAGTTTAGTACTGCTTATGTCAAGTCTGCTTGTGTTTGTTTGTTGTTAGTAGCACAACAGGTAAAATACTTGTTTTTAATACAGAAGGTTGTGGGTTCAACTCCCACAATATTTAGATAGATTGCTGATGCTGTCCTTTGTTGTACGTTTAAATGGGTGGATGCAATTTATTCCTCAAGAGCAACAGGCACTTTATTTGTAGATGAAACAATGAAATATAAAGTTGTTTGCTAGAGGCAACCTCTTCATTAGTTACAGATCTCTTTAATGTGGAATTATTTAGATGACTTTTACTTCTGTAAAGATTGTGCATATTTACTAATACTGGTGGATTGTAGAATTTGAGCAGACTTTTATGATGGAAATCTTCTGAATTGGGCAGTTGCTTACTGGAAAAATGTTCATAAAATTAAATTTAAAACTCGCTCTAACAAGTGTGCTGTGTTATGCAAGGAATAGAATTTAATACAATCAGGAAGGTGTATCAAATAACAAAGGTATATTTCCTGTGCAAGGGGCCTATGATTTGAAAACAGCCCAAAGGTAATCTTTATCCGCCAGTGGCTAGATGCTTTTTCTTTGAATGTGGGTTTCAGTGAATGTGAGTTTCAAGCACAGAGAAGTTTTAATGCCAAGTCTATTTTCATTGCGAAACTGTATTGCTTTGTTCAGCAGGTGACATGACTCCTATTAGTGTTTGTGCTATAAATGTAAAATAAGAGTTTGAAATGAAATCCAAATAATCATTGTAGAAGTAAAGCAGTATGCATATTACAGTGTTTATGGTAAATGAGGTGAAATAGCCAAGTAATGGGACATCGGAATGGCTGGAGGGGGAAGGGCTGTGTATGGGAGGCCCCCATTCGACCATGATTTTGTGAGGGGTGGAAGGGTGGCACAAACTCTAGCTATGCCACTGATCAGTAGGCCGTGTGGAGAATGACTTGGCAAACTAAAATATTCTTTTGCAAAGATTAGAATATTGCCTACCAGTAAATGCCCTACTTTTACCACAAATCCCACATACTGCAAATCACCAAAAACAAAATCCTAAAATCATCTTCTCCCTTCCCAATGAACATCATTGCTACGCATTTCATAAAAAAATGGATGCCATTTACTGCAGGGTCTGGGGGGGGCACATTTTGGTTGTCTGTTCTTCAGTTTGCATTGGAAAGTTGGTATCCCACAATCCCATCGGAGTGGGCAAGGTTTGCATAATTATGTATGCAAATTTTATGTTAATCAGCATACAGATTTGTACCTATTTTCAGGGGCCTTTGTCCAGATTTTTGATTTTTCCAGGTTGAGAGGTATGGTCAGTGCACTTTGAGCGCAAGAATAAGTTGATCCTGATGGGCCTACTTAAGTCGCTCTTTTTAGAGGCCCTTTCTGCAATGGAGGTCTCAACCCCTCCTATTAAGGATAAGAAAAGACCCCATTTGATTCCCTCTTCACCCTCCGGTGACCAAGGCAAGTCTGTGAAACCTAAAGTGCCAAAACTATCTTCAGAGCATAAGTCTGCCTAATCGGCACCAACCTCATCTGCTTCAGCTACGACTATTACTATGTCAGTGCCAGCTTCGGCTCTGATACGGTCTCTGGCACCAACTATCGACCTCACTTCGACTACTTCGACTTCGGCACCGGGTGCCACTTCGGCACAGTGCACGCCTTCGATGCCTGTCTCTGCAATTACGATTGAACCTTCTGTATCATCTTTGAGTGCCCCTTCAGCACCGAGCTCCTTTATGGCCCTGACAAGAATGTAGACATCGGTGCCTAAAGATTCCACACCATGGACCTGATACTCTCCATCCATAGACCCTTTTCTAGGGCAAGTGTACAGTCTGTTCGTAGAACGACCTGACTTCCCGTTGGGAGTATCCACTAGATCCACCAGGAGCCTTTCAGAACTTGATGTGTTGCATCTTGTGGATCAGCTGTTGGCAGCCAGGGTGATACCCACTCCTTCCAGAACCCATCCTCCTGCAGGACTTGGGTTGACTTCTCCATGGACTCTATCTTATTCTCCTCCTTTGACAATTCTGGTTCCAAAGCCTTCTGCTCTGATGTCCTTTTTGGAACCTCCCATCTCGGCACCTGTAGTGGATCTCATTGGAGCACTGGGACTGTCCTTTGGTCCTCTGTTCCCACTGAACCATTCTTTCCTCAACCCCATGATTGGGCTGCAGGCTCCTCGGTTTGTGACATGCTTCCAAGTGTTTCTTTGGTTCCATCCTTTGTGCCAGGAGCTTTGTCTCCAACTATCCTGCTTGAGGCTCCATCCTCATGAGCGGGTTCGACAGAGCGTGGTGTGACCCCGGTTCCAAGGTTGTCCTCCTCTGTTCTGAGCTCCCATTCCTCTTCGGGTGGACCTGCTTTCCGTGCTATGGAGAGGGCACTTGCTTCTGGAAGCATTCTGCTGACGTCGGATCCCCAGTTTTCTCCCCCTGAGCTACAGCTGCCACAGGCCACCTTCCAGAGACACCAGGCAGGAAAGCCACAGGAACCCTTGTTGCAGGTTGCCCACTCTTCCGTGTCCTCCTCAGAAGCCCCCACTGAGGAGCCCCCATGGAAGAGATCATGCAAGTGGAAGCACGTAGACTCACCTGTGGAGTCTCTAACAGAGGACACGGATTTCAGTGACAGTGAAGGGTCCCCCATGGTCACCCCCTGATGATGTCTCCTTCAGAGACATCCTTGAAATGCTGAAACAGAGGGGTGACGGGAAGCCTACTAATCCTTCATCCAAGGAGTCCATGTTTCTGCAGGCTTTTCATGCCTGGCCATCTACTTATTGGGTGACCCAGCCTGCAGACGAGCTAGTTCAGCTCGTGGTGCAACTGTCTTGGAAGAACCCTGATTTTGTTGAAGTGATCCCTCTGAGACCTGACAAGATACTTTCTCCACCTAAGGAAAACCCACATTGGTCCAGAGGTTTACCAGTCGATGCTATGGTGGTGGCCACGAAAAAGGATCTTGCTGAAGAGAGTCCTACTGTCCACCAACCCAACAGAGAGTCCCGGGCAGTGGACAGATTGGGGAAGTGAGTCTTTCCATCAACGACCTTTGCCATACGATCCCTGAACTACTTGGCACATTTTACGACGCTCCAAAGAGGCTTGATCTCTGAACTCTCTGGAACGCTCACAGGACAGGTGTTTGATTATGTAAGGGATAAAGTTGCCTCGCAGTTCGCATGGAATCCATCTCCAACTCGTCCACGAGGTTGCTCCCACATGCACCCGAAGGGGTGGTTAGAGCTGTGGCTTCAGGCATGGTTGAAACACCATGCCTGGATGTGCATTTGTGACCTCATGGACCCCTTCAAAATCTATCAGGTTTCTTGGGTGCACGAGGCTGAGAATCAGGGGCTACAGAAGCAGCTGAAAAGGTATGAAAGACAGCAAAAACCAGGGGAACAGCTGACAGCTTAGGAGACTATCTGGAGGAGCTCGGAACACCTTTTCTGAATGTCAGAGACTTGCGAACAATCCCACTTAAAGAACTCCATCATACGGATAAGAGTATCCCCAAAGGAGAGTACCTCCAAAGGAGAATCTGGGCTAACAGAATCCTTCCTGAATGCTCCCATCAAAGCATCTTCCCTTTTTGGCTCCAAGGTTAAAGGACACTCTGGCCAGGTGTGAGCAGGATGGTAAGACCCTGTCTGCCGTAGGTCTATGTTTTTCCAACCCTCAACGTTCCTTTTCCAGGAACCAGAGGAGTGGAAAATGTGGCAGAAAAAAGCTCAGGGTTCTTTTCGTGCCACGAGTGGTGATGATATCTCCAGAGGCAGAGGGGGTAACAATTCTGGAAGATGCCCCTATCAAGGCAGAGGGGGTCC
The DNA here is from genome assembly GCF_019279795.1 of Protopterus annectens. NCBI lineage: Eukaryota > Metazoa > Chordata > Ceratodontiformes > Protopteridae > Protopterus > Protopterus annectens. Next base: position 693,931,157 of record NC_056748.1, on the reverse strand, counting down.
ATGTAACCAGGGACCCAGGGATTCTTTCTCTGGGCAACCTTATCAGTGCTCCTGAAGAGCGACCCAATTGCTTTCCTCTGGAAGCAGTCAAGGGTCGTTTCTCTCTACACCAAGCTGCCTGGGATTCTATAACCACCGATTTTTGGGTGCAGAATATCATAACCAGAGGTTACACCATTCCCCTCATCACTTATCCAAACTTCCAACAAAACTTCCTGACGTTCCTCCCAGTCAAAGGGAAGAAGCATCTTCAGAAATAAAGCTGTATCAAAAAAGAGTCATCCGATTAGTCCCACCAGACCAATGCAGATCAGGATTTTACTCAAGATTGTTTTTGGTGCTAAAAAAGACAGGGGACTGGCGACCCATTCTGGATCTCAGCAGGTTGAACAAGTCTGTTGCCCAAACCAAATTCCAGATGGTCACGGTTCAGTCCATTCTCCCTTTTCTAAGGAAAGGTGATTGGATGTGCTCGATAGATCTCCAGGACACGTATTACCACATCAAAATGGACAAACGCTCCAGGAGTCTACTTCGCTTCTGGCTAGGAGACAGTCATTACCAGTTTCGTGCCCTGCTGTTCGGTCTCTCTACAGCCCCCCGAGTGTTCACAAAGTGCATGGCAGTGGTTACAGCTCACTTGAGACTGCAAGGATTCTAGGTGTTTCCGTATTTGGACGATTGTCTCCTTACTGCCCCCACCAAGCATTTTCTGGTAACAGCCCTGCAATGCACCTTTTCTCTGGCAGAATTTTTGGGGATAACTGTGAATTGGGAGAAATCCAATCTTACTCCAGTCAAGCAGATAGAATTCATCGGAGCAGTCTTTGACACCCGCTCCTTTCTGGAGTCACTCTCATCTCACAGACTCCAGAGATTGAGGCTTCAGCTTTGGGTAATACTCTGTCAAAACAACGTCTCAGCGAGAGGGGTTCTAGGATCCATGGCAGCTTCCATACCAATAGTGCCTCTTGCGAAACTGCACATGCAAATTCAACGGCTTCTTCTCTCTCAATGGTTCCCGAACCACCACTCTCTTTTCAGATTCAGATCACCAGTTCTTGCAAGCAATACCTTCTTTGGTGGATGAGGCCAGACGCAGAACTTTGGAGCCCCCCATTCCAGATTCCCCAGCCCAAAGCTATTGTGACCATGGATGCTTCCCTGATAGGGTGCGGGGGCCATTTCCAGGGAAAGACGGTCCAAGGCGTATGGTCCACATTGGAGGCCAACCTGCATAGCATCATTCTAGAACTGAGAGCAGTGCTGTTAGTGTTGCAAGCATTCCAACCAGTTCTTCCTAATGGAACGATTGCAGTTCAGTCAGACAATATGTCAGTAGTCTGGTATATCAACAAGCAAGGAGGAACCAAGTCCTATCCCCTCTGTCGAGAGGCCATGAGAATTTGGCAGTTGGCATAGCTTCCAAACACTTTGATAGCAACGCATATCCCAGGAAGTCCCAGCGTGATTGCAGACAAGTTCAGCAGATGTATTCTCTTGCCTCATGCGTGGTCTCTCAATCCCGAAGTAGTGGCAGAAATTTTTAGCCGTTGGGGACCAGCCTTGCTGCAACCTTTTCGCCTCCCCGTCAAACAACAAATGCAGCAGCTATTTTGCTCTATTCCCCCCAAAGGGGGAGTCCGTGAGGGACACTCTGATTCATAATTGGCCCACGGGACTGCTGTATGCCTGTCCCCCCATTCCTCTGATACCCCAATTCATAAAGAAAGTCATCTGGTTGAAATGCAAAGTGATCCTCAAAGCCCCCTTTTGGCCTCGACAAGTTTGGTTCCCCTTCATTCAGTGTCATCTGTTATGTTGACCATGGATTCTGAATCCTATTCCAGACCTAATTTCTAATCCCCAAGGGTTGAGTCATCTGAACCTGTCCAGTCTCAAGCTGACCACTTGGTTTCTCCACTTCTGTTAGTCACCAGGCAGGATGATCTCCCCTCACCTGTTTGTGACATTATTCTGGCCTCCCATAAACCATCCATCAGAAGACTGTATCTGCACAAATGGAAAAGATTCTCTATTTGGTCAAATTCAGTCACAGCGGTTTTACAATACCTATCTTCAGTTTTTTGAAGATGGAGCTGCAACCTCTACTATACAAGTACATCTGGCAGCTATTTCAAACTATCATAATGGGTTAGATGGTACTCCCCTCATATCACTGCATTTATGTAAAACTTTTCTCAAAGGAGTTTCCCACATTACGCCTCCAATCAGACAGCCTGTAGAGCCATGGAACCTCATGTTAGTTCTCCAGTCTTTGACTCAACCTCCCTTTGATCATGCAGCGAAGTGTGGCATCAAATTCTTGTCCTGGAAATCCCTCTTCTTGGTAGCAATCACGTAAGCCAGACAGATTTCTGAGCTTCAGGCATTGTGCACCAAAAGACCCTATCTAATCTTCAACAAGGACAGAGTATCACTCCGGACGAACCCATCTTTCCTCCCCAAAGTTATTTCTGACTTTTCCGTCAATCAGTCTATTGACTTACCAATATTTTTCCCAAATTTTTCTAATAAAGGGGAATACTGCCTAGATTCCTTGGATGTGCACAGGCAATTGAGATTTTATTTAGACAGGACCAAAGCAATTTGTAAAACTGACCAACTTTTCATTTCCTTTTCTGGGTTTAGAATGGGAAATTTTGTCTCCAAGGTCACTTTATCATAGTGGTTAAGGGACTGTATATGTTTCCACTTATTCCTTTGCAAAACAACCTATGCCACAGAATATTAAAGCCCATTCTAGATCTATGGCAACATCTGTAGCCTTCCACTCCAGGGCTTCTATGGATGATATTTGTGCAGCAGCCACTTGGGCTAAACACCACACTTTTATCAGTCATTACAAATTGGATGTGGTCTCCAGAGGGAGAGCTGCCTTCGGCTCAGTGGTACTCATGAACATTCTTCCATAAGGGCCGCCCAAGGATCACGAGGTAGCTGGGGATACTGTCCCATCAGTGATGAATGGAAAGAAGATTAACAACATCAGATAAAGAAATTATGTCTTACCATAACATTCCATCTGTCTTGCTGATCTTTCATTCATCACTTCCCCACCCTCCTTCCCCCACCAAAGGCTCCTACGGGATGCTTTGGGTCCAAGTGCTGTCTTAGGGCATTTGCGCAGAAATGACCTCTGCTTTACATGTACAACATAGGCAAACTTGATCTGAGGTAACAGGGAGAAGGGCATTGTGGGTAGAAGCTTAGTTTGAGAGGTTTTGGCTGGCGCGAGCTTGGTATTAGGCGACTCGGTTCCGAGCCCATCAGAGATGAATGAAAGAAGATCAACAACACAGATGGAACGTTATTGTAAGACATAACTTCTTTTTATAGAAGTTTGTGTACAAGTTCGAAATTCCTGCCTCTGCGGATAGTTGTTGATTTATTTGACATTTAGATACATTCTTTTAAGAAGGCTTTTCTCATTCACAAACAGCTGAGAGGAACCCTTTTGACACTAAATGTTTCATAACCAGAGATTTACCTAGGGACTTATCAGGTGAATACTGACAACACACTAGTAATTTATGATGCTCTTCTGTATCACTTTTGCAGTATTCATAACCTAAGGAATTTCCTGCCAAGGATAGCCCAACATCTGGCCAGTATACCGAAGCCTTTAGTACTTATAGGCACTGTACGTCACATGTACACTGACCATGCAAGACATAGGGCCTTCTGCTGTGCTCGTTACCAAGGCATGTTTCAGATGAGTGCCTTGTTGAGGTTTCTTCTTTTCTTTCATTCTTTACATGGTGCTGTTGGGTTCTTGTCATCCAGAATGGGAAAATGTCAATGTGGGAGGTAGATTCCCCATAAAGACTTTCATGACCAGTGACTTTTCTGTTTGGTTGCTTCCCACAACCAAATACATTGTTCATGTCTGCCAGGCTTTTGTCTGTAAGACCCTACATAGTCACCTCTCCTCTTTATTTATTTACCTCAAAAACCAGCATGTTAAGCTGTTGGCTCAAGGTACTGTGTCGGAATCTTCCTGTCCGAAGGGTCACCCGTCTGCCAAGAAAATGGCCAGAAAACTTGGGTCTGATGCGGCTGCTGTCCATCCTCTCTTGGATGTCTCTCTCGAGGCTAATGAAAGCCCAGCGGATCATCTGGTGGTTGCCTCAGATTCCTCTAACAGGACCCTCTCGGAGGCCGTCATAGATCCAACTTCTCTCACATCCTCTGAGGTTTTACAAACGTCTGCTCCTGTCATTGAACCTTATCTGAGTTTGTCTGAGGAACCAAGGGGGACTATGTGGACGTCCCACATAAACCCAAGCATATACATAAACCCAAGCATATTTATTTAGTTGTAAAGGATCCCCAAAGTGAATGTCAAGATTTTACTCGGGGGTTATTTATTGCTTTAATGGCTTTAAAGCCACCTAAAGGGGTGTCTGTCCTGCCCCTCCCTGGTCTTTCACTCCTCTTATAAGACCTAGGGAACTAGACTCTTCAGATGAGGGTCTGCATTCTGGGGAAGAATCCATGGCTTACTCTTCTCATATTGTTTCCCCTTTGGACTATGTTTCAGAGGAAGAGGATTCTGTTAGCCCAGATTCTCCTTTGGAGGTACCCTCTTTTGGGGATACTGTTGTCCGTATGATGGAGTTCTTTAAGTGGGATTGTTCTCAAGACTCTGACATTCAGAAACGGTGTTCTGAGCTCCTCCAGATAGTCTCCTAAGCAGTCAGCTGTTCCCCTGGTTTTTGCTGTCCTGCATACCTTTTCAGCTGCTTCTGTAGCCCCTGATTCTCAGCCCCGTGCACCCAAGAAACCTGATAGATTTTGCAAAGTACCTAATGAATGTAAATTTCTTTATAAATGCCCTTCTGCTGATCCTTCTGTAGTGTCTGTTCTGACATGCCCTCCAAGCTGTTGCACTCTACAAAGTTGCTCAGATAAGGGTAGTAGGGCTATGGAGAGGCCGGGCAAAAAAGTTTTATACTGCTGCCACTTTATCCTTTTAGGCCATCAACCACCAGACTCATATGACCAGATATGTTTTGGCCCTCCTTTCTCAGGTTTCCAAAGTAGTTTCTGACCTTCCTGACTCTACAAAAGGGCCGCACAGAAACAGATGCTTGGTGCCAGAGCCATGGGCTCAAGCTCAATGCCAAGAAATGTATAGTTATCCCCTTTGGGAAAAAAAAACGTGTACCTGTGAATTACCACATAGGTGGCAGTACACTAAACACCGAAAGTGTGATAAGAGACTTGGGGACACAGGTGGACAGTGGTCTCACCTTCAATAACTACATCGCCACAATAGTTAGGAAATCCTTCAATGTGGCACACGTCATCACTCAGGGCTTTTCATCCAGAAAAAAAGGAGGTCATTGTCCCACTGTACTCATCCCTCATTAGACCCATTATAGAATACAACGCCCCGTTTGGTATGTACCTCTCAAGACATCTGCAACAACTGGAATGGCCGCAGAAATACCTCACTAAAAGAATCACAGGCCTAAAGCAGATGCCCTATGCTGACTGTCTAAAAAAAACCTCCAGCTATACTCTGTCACATATCATCTACTCAGAGGCAATCTCTGCTTAACATACATGGCCATGTCAAACCCAGAGCTGTTGCGCATGCTACGCTTAAAGAAATCCCAATCCCTCAGAGCCACACACTCCAGGGATCTAAACCTTGTCATCACAATGTACAAAACATGCTGGAGGGATAGGTTCCTGACCCAGAGACTCCCCAGACTCTGGAATAGACTGCCCGTACATGTCAAGCAGAGCACCTCTTTGGCCCTCTTCAAAAGGAATCTTGACGATTGAATGGGAGATAGGAAATTCACCCCGGGGATCACGTCAGTCACCGTGCTAGACAGGGGTCCAGGGAAGTAAATATTGTGGGAAGAAATAGCCAGGGGAATTGTTATGGCTAGACTTGTATAGGCCCTCAGGCCGATAGCCTAGTAGCAACCTATGAGAGGAAGGCTTCTGCCCTTTCCCTCTTGGGCTGTACCTCTGAAGTTCCTTGCCACTCTGTCAAATACAGCTACAATGCAGCTGATGCCTCCTCCAGGGTGCAGCCTTTGGTTCATTTATGAGGTGTTACTTTTGGCTTCATCTTCAGGCTTTACCTGATGGCATTTAGGCCAAATTGTTGGATGCTCCTTTGGATAATAAAAAATCTTTTTTGGCGCTGCTGCTGAACTTTTAAATTCTCTGCAGGATAACAGTAAAGCCTTGCAGGAGTTGAAACATATTTTTCTCCTCTTCCTGAGTTTCAGCGGAATTATCCCTCCAAATCTGTTTTGCTCATAGACAGTGTCACTCTCTGCTTAAGGAAAAAAGGGTTCTACATGTGTGCCTCTTGCTAAGTCTACTGAAACCTCTACCTACAAGAAACCTGCTTTTCAGAATAAGCTGGGTTCCATTTGAGAGTTTGTTTCCCCTTTTCCTAGGCCAGGTTCCTTTAGTCTTTCCCCTGTCTCTTCCAAATTGGTTAAGGATCACGACACTCTTAGGTTCTGTCCATCATCAGCCTAGGATATTTCCTGGTTTGGAAATCCCTTCCTTCCTTTTTGGGCATCCCTCAACCTCCTTGGGAACAACTCCCTCTTTTCCCAGAGGTGCTCCATTCTCATTTGGTCCAGGTAGGCAGGGTTTTTTATTCCAGAATGTTTTTGGTTCCCAGAAAGGAGGATACTTGGAGACAAATTCTGGATCTTTCTCAACTCAGCACCTTTCACAAAATTCCTTCCTTTCGTAAGTTACCTCTTCAGACATTATTTCTCTTTCTTTTACTCTGGGGGTTGTCTCCCTGGATCTCAAGTATGCCTACCTTCATATCCCATCCATCCCCTTTTAAGGAAATTTTACATTTTTCTCTTGCATTTTCAGTTCTCTGCTTTGCTATTTGCCCTCTCTGCTGTTCCAGGGTATTCATCAAATGCCTTGCTCCTATCCTTGCAGGATGAGAGGAGTTCATATCCTTTCTCAGCTGAAGAATCTGTATATTCAAGCTCCTTCCCTCAATGCTGTGCTTCAGGATCTCAAGTTTATTTTCTTGTTACTGAATCTGGGGTTCAACATAAACTTTCAGAGATTAACTCTGCCACCGCCTAAAGAAAATATTTTCTTCCTTTGCAGGCTTCAGATCATGCCAATGTTGGCATCTCTGCCTCTCCCAAGGCCCTGTTTCTCAATGCCTCCCCCCCCCAAGACCCTGTCTCTCACTGCCTTTTTCCAGTCTTTTCTTCTTCTGGCTTCTGTCATGGCCAGGGAATTTCTCAGGGTTTTCAGGTTCATGGTTTCCACCATTTCAATGCTCCCTCTGGCCAGGCTCAACATGAGAAAGCTTCAGTGGTACCTCGTCAGTGTGGCTTCAATATTGCCACTCCATGGACTTCCTAGTGTCCTTCCTTCCCTGTCTCAAGCTTGAACTTCAGTGGTGCATTCATCAACTTTGTCAAGCCATGGCTTCCTTTCCAAGCAACAGTCCTGACTCAAGAGCTCTTTATAGATGCCTCAGTTAGGGGATGGGGGGCCTCCTTCGTCTCTCAAGGTTCAGAGTCTCTGGCCTCTTCATTAGAAGTTGGACCACATCAGTTTAAAGGACATGAGGTCTCTGATTGTAGTTCTTCAAGCTTTTTATTCAGTTTCATCCTGGATCTCTCAAAGGTTTCACTTATCAGTACCATAGTGATGTGGTATGTCAACAAGTGTGGGGGGGAGGGGTACAAGGTCTTATTCTCTTTGTAGACTAGCTCTTCAGGTCTGGGATCTAGCTGACCAGTATCAAGCAACTCTTAAGGCAGTTTACATTTACTTGAAGCATGGTCTAGTGGCAGACTCTTTGAGCAGGTCCAGCACGCAAGCTCATCACAGGATGCTTCACAGAGATGTGTTCCTGGACATTGTCCATCTGTGGGGTATTCCTCAGGTAGATCTTTTTGCCCCTGGATTGGAAAGTGGATGCCCTGTCTTTTCCTTGGAAGGGAATGATGTTCTTCATGTTTCACTGTTGCAGTCATCACACTTGGGTTATCTGCCTGCAGGTAGCCCTCAGTCGGCCTAAATACCAGAGACTTAGTATTTCTGCGTCAGATGCTGTCGCTCCAGGACTGACATTAGGGGTATAAAAACAGGCAGCCAACGCCATGTCATCAGTCTTTCTTGCTGAGGAGCCCGAAGCAGAAGCAGTTTGCAAGTGCCGGTCAGCCACTACCTGAATTTTTGTTTACGAATTGAATAATCCTGAAGTCTTCTAAAGCTAAGTACCCCATTGGGGATCCTTTTTTCTTGCTCTAACCGATGTCAGAAAAAGTTGACAAATGTCTTGCCTGTGGAAAGCAAATACCTCACAGAGATTTTCATTCTTACTGCGTCACCTGTTTAGGCCCAGACCACAACGTCCCTCGCTGTCGGTTTTGTGCCTTGTTTAACACCCGAACCATTCGTCGTCGGGCTCTCTTTGTTGCTAAATTCTTTCGCTCTCGATCTCCGTAATCTGAAATGGCTTTGGTAAGCCATCCAACTACCGATATTCCAAAAAAAAGTAAGGATAAAGACAGACCACATAGATCCAAAGCTGCCGACGACGCTTCTGTTAAGCTAGTTGCCAGCCCGCCTGTCTCAGGTGCTTTTGCAGCCCCTGATGCATGCTTCAGTAGATTCGCAGGCCTCTACAGAGACCCATTTGGAATCCGGTATGCCACAAGACTCTTCTTCAACTATGGAATCTGTGGATGTCTCTATCTTGGATGGGTCTGGAGCCGCTGTGCAGGCACCGGCTTCTGAGGCAGTAATTCAATCAACCGATGTTTGACTCAAACCAACTACTTCTTTTTTATATAAAACTACTGAGTTTCTTAGGCCCAGAGTACACACCTAGAAAACCGACTACCAAAGTGCATGCGCCTGCTTCCATGTCACAAAGACAAATGCTTAGAATGGCAGAAGACTTAATTACACTGATTAGGGGAAGTCAGCCTTCCCCTACTAAGAGAAAGAGACCAGTCCTCTACAGCTTCTACAGACCAGGAGTCTGATGACTCCGAGGTTTCTGATTATGAAGACATGCCCTTATCTGCTTATGAGGATTCAGATGCAGAGGAATCCATTCCCTCTGCCTCCCCTCCAGAGGATTTTTCTTTTGGTGAAACCTTGCATACATTGAGAGCATTTCCACTGGGAATGTCAAGACTATCCTCAGTCAAAAAAGAGACTCCGAGAATTCCTAGAGTTGGGCCTTTAGCAATATCCCCTGTCCTGAATGCTATGGATGATGTTTTTATGGAATCCAGTCTTACCCCTGACACTTTACCTCCTGCCCCTAGGAAACCTGACCGGTACTACAGAGTATCTGACACTCACAAATTTCTTTTCATGAATTTTACTGCTGACCCAGAGATCATTTCCAAGGAGCCTAAAGGTATCAAGGCAACTACTGCCAAGAATCCCACCCCTTTGGACTGGGATTCCAGAGCTTTGGACAGATGGTGTAAGAAGGTATATATACCTCTGCAACTCTGGCTAGTAGGGCATTGAATTGTCAGTTTCACATGCTGAAGTACCAGCAACATGTTGTGGAACTTATTAAATAAAAAGTGGCAACCTTTACAGACTGTGCAGAAAATAAAGAATTGCAGGAGCTTATGCACTCTGCAAGCCAGGTCAGCAAGTGTACTTTGCAGTGTGGCTTTGATGCCCTAGAAGAATCTTGCCGGGCAGCAGTCACTGGGTCTGTACTGAGAAGACATGTTGGCTGAAGGAGCAGACCTTGCCAGACCATGTCGAATCAAAGTTACTAGATGCTCCTTTGAACAAGGACAGTTTGTTTGGCACCAAAGCCGAAGAGGTTCTTAAAAAGATGGAAGAAAAAGCTAAGTCTATGCAGACTGTTGAAGAATTCTCACAAGTGCAACCCCCTAGATTCAGTAGGCATTGCCCTTCCAAACACTGGTCCTTCCCAGCCCCCTCCAGGCCTTCTTAAACCCAACCCAGGGGTAACAGACCACCCAGACAACAGTCTCAGGGTATGCAGAGATCTAAGCAATGGAGTGTCCCCACCCCTAAAGCAGGGAGTGGTAAGCCACCTCCTTACAGAAAAAAACTCACAATGACTTCTTTACTCCTCTCCCCAGCACTGCCCAATTGCTTGTGCCCTTAGGAGGAAAACTTGCCCTTCACGCAAGAAACTGGATGTCCATCACACAGGACTGATAGGTCCTCAACATTGTATCCTAGGGGTACAAATTTTATTTCCACTCTCTGCCAGCCCCAAGCGGATTTCCAGACCTTCCTCCAAACCAGTGGGCAGAGACTCAAAGCCAAGTACTTTCCCTGCTCAATATCAGAGCTATTCAGCCGGTTCCAGTAGAACAGAGGGGTCAAGCATTCTACTCCAGACTCTTCCTGGTAGCCAGGAAAGAGGGCTCTTGGTGGCTAATCCTGGATCTTTCAATTCTAAACACCTTCCTGGTGGTACCAAAATTCAAAATGCTTACCCTGCAACAGCTTCTTCGTGTGCTAGCCAAGGATGCCTGGTTAGTCACCCTAGACTTAAAAGAAGCCTATCTGCACATCCCCATAAGGGAGTCATGCAGGAAGTATCTATGTTTCAGGGCAGGATCTATGCATTATCAGTTCTCTGCACTTCCCTTTGGCTTATTTACTGTGCCCAGAGTATTCACAAAATGCCTGGCTCCAGCCATTGCATATTGCAGGCAGAGGAATATCCAAATTTACCTGTACTTGGACGACTGCCTGATTCAGGCGGACAGTCAGGAATTGCTGTTGCAGCACCTGACATTTGTGAAAAACCTTCTCATTCCTTGGGTACACCATCAACGAAAAGAAATCAAAACTGATACCCAGTCAAAAGATTGTATTCCTGGGACCAAGCTTGGAAACAACATCCCAGATGGCCTTCCTCACTTCAGAAAAACAAATCTATCTGACAGCCTACTTCAAACAAATGGCCACAAGAACCCAGCTATCCACAAAAAAAAAATACTGCAGGCCCCGAGTTCATGATCTCGTGTATGCTGCTAATTCCATATGCAATACTGCATATGAGGAAACTTCAATGGTACTTAAAAAGTCTTTGGTGCCAACATTCTCAGGACCTGGAAAGTCATTCCTATTATACCCTGTCTAAGGACAGAGTTCCTTTGGTGGGCAGAAGCATGCAACCACAACAAGGGGCTGTCCTTTACTCAACCCCATGCTGCCCAGACTCTAACCACAGACACATCAGACTATGCCTGGGGAGCACACATGGATGGCAAATGCATTCAGGGCCACTGGAGCCCAAGTCAAATTCATCTGCACATCAACCCATCAACCAAAAAGAGATGCTAGCTGTGCAGAATGCCCTGACAGGTTTCAGATCCCTACTACTACCAGGGCAACTGCTAATAAAAGCAGACAAGACCACAGTTATGTGGTACATCAACAAGCAGGGGGGACCCACTCCTACCCACTCTGCAGGTTAGCTATGGTCCTGTGGAACACGGCCTTGGACATGCAAGTCCATCTGCAAGCTCAGTCCCTGCCAGGCAAACAAAACTCACTGGCAGACGGGTTAAGCAGAAATCTCCTAGACCTGCACGAGTGGCAACTGGAGCATCTACATTTATGGTAAGTTTACACAACTGTACTATACTCTTAGGGAGCACTTCTGCTGGGAAAGCCAGGATTACTCTGACTCCAAAAAGAGGCTTAGGGAATTCTTACTCCTACCTCAACACAGACCTTTAGCTATCCCTTCTGTACTGGACTTTGTAGATGATGCCTTCTTAGAATCTAGCATGGCCCCTGACACCTTACCTCCGGCTCCCAGAAAATCTGACCGGTATTACAGAGTACCTGACTCTCACAAGTTCCTCTTTAAGAATCCTACTGCGGATCCTGAGACCATTTCACAGGGACCCGAAGGCATTAAGGCTACTACTGCCAAATACCCTACCCCCTCTGATAGAGATTCCAGGGCCCTGGACAGATGGAGTAAGAAGGAATACACTTCTGCAACTTTGGCCATTAGGGCCTTAAACTGCCAGTTTCATATGTTAAAGTATCAGCAGCATATTATTGGACTGCTTAAACAGAAAATGATGTTGATTCCTGACTGTGCTGAAAATAAAGAATTACAGGATTTAATGCATGCTGTTGAGCAAGTTGGAAAACATACTTGGCAATGTGGTTTTGATTCATTAGAGGCATCTTGCAGGGCTGCAGTCACCGGGTCTGTACTTAGAAGGCATGCTTGGCTTAAGGAGCAGTCTCTGCCAGATCATGTTAAAGCCAAGTTACTGGATGCTCCCTTAAACCAAAACCACCTGTTTGGCAACAAAGCAGTAGTAGTACTAAAAAAATGGAGGAAAAAGCTAAATCTATGCAAACTGTTAAAGATTTCCTGCAGGTACAATCTCCCAGATTTAGTAGGCACTGGCCTTCTAAGAATTGGTCCTTTACTACCTCTTCCAGGCCTTCTCAGTCCAAACCCAGAACTAGCAGAACACCCAGGCTTTAGTCCCAAGGCACTCACAGGCCTAAGCATGGGGGGCTCCCACTTCCAAAGCTGGGAGTAGTAAGACACCCCCCTATGGTAAACTGTCACAATGACTCAACTTTAAACCTTCCAAGCCCTGCTCAACTGACTGTTCCTTTAGGGGGAAAAAATCACTCTGCATGCAAAAAACTATGAACTCATTACACAAGACAAATGGGTTTTAAATATAGTTTCCCAAGGATACAGATTCGTCTTTCACTCCTTACCAGCCCCAAACGGTTTGCCAGACCTACCCCCCAAATCAGTGGACAGAGGCTCAAAAGCAATTTCTCTCTCTTCTAAGCATCGGGGCTGTACACCCTGTCCCAGAAGAGGAATGGGGGCAAGGTTTCTACGCAAGACTTTTCCTGGTACCCAGAAAAGACAATTCCTGGCGTCCTGTCCTGGACCTGTCTGTCCTAAACACTTTTTTGGTAATCCCAAAATTCAAAATGTTAACTCTTCATCAGCTGCTTCCTATGCTAGGCAAAAATGCCTGCTTGGCAACACTAGATTTAAAGGAGGCATACCTGCACATCCCAATTAGGGAATCTTGCAGAAGATACCTACGCTTCAGAGCAGGCAACAAGCACTATCAGTTCTCTGCACTGCCCTTTGGCTTATCTACTGCGCCCAGGGTGTTCACAAAGTGCCTAGCTCCAGTCATTGCATTTTGCAGGCAAAAAAATATTCAAATATTATTTATTTATTTATTTATTTATATTTGTTGACCGGGAGTGTCCGACTGGACGTAGGTCCATTTTCAGCGGAGGCCCGGAGAGAAAAGCTCCACAGTTAAAATAAACAGACAGTAGTTACATTGGATTACATAGCGATTAACAATATTACATAGCAATTACTTACAACATATTTACAGATGAAGAACATAGTACATCAGTAGACAACTAGAATCTTTATCTGTGAAGTACATAACAGACATTAACAAATGTTAAAATAAGAAGTGCCTGCTGTATAAGTACAAGGCTTATGAGCATTTGAGCTTGCTATAATCAAGGTAGTTAGTGGAGTGTAAAGAAAGGTAGTGGTTGGATGGGGTGGGTGATATTAGAGTGGGAGTTGCAAGGGCATAGCCAGCATGTTTTTAGGTGCACTTTTAGTAAAGTTTTGAAGTGGGTGAATGATGGTACGGAGGTAATTGTGGGTGGGAGGGAGGGAGTTCCATAATTTGGCTATGGTGCAAGAGAATAGTGCTTCACCAGCAGAGTTATTGGCTTTAGTGATCTGCAAGTGATTTTTGTTGCTGGATCTTAGTGGTCTGGTGGTGCGATAGGGTTGGATATATACCCATACCTGGACGATTGTTTAATTCAGGCAGAAAGTCAGGACATACTATTAAATCATCTGGCATTTGTACAGAAATTGCTACCTTCTCTGGGGTACACCATAAATGAAAATAAATCACATCTAGTACCCTGTCAACAAATTGTATTCCTGGGAGCAAGCTTGAATACAACTTCCCAGATGGCATACCTCACACCAGAGAAACAAGTTCAATTGACAGCCTACTTCAAACTACTGGCCACAAAGACCCAGCTATCTGCAAGGAAAATACTGCATACCCTGGAGTTCATGGCCTCTTGCATCCTACTAATTCCGTATGCAAGACTACATATGAGGAAACTACAATGATGTCTAAAAAGCCTATGGTGTCAACATGGCTCAGGACCTAGAATCAATGATTTCTAGCATACCTTGTCTAAAGACAGAGTTCCTTTGGTGGGCAGTGGCCTGCCTCCAAAACAAGGGACTGCCATTCATTCTACCCCCTGCCACCCAAACCCTAACAGATGCATCAGACTATGCATGGGGGGCTCACTTGGCAGGGCAGTGCATTCAGGGCAAATGGAACCAGAGTCAAATGCACCTGCATATCAATCAGAAAGAAATGTTAGCTGTACAAAATGCTCTGACAGCCTTCAAGGACCACTTTCTTCCAGGACAAATATTGGTAAAGACTGACAACACCACTGTTATGTGGTACATAAACAAGCAGGGGGAACCCATTCATACCCCCTCTGCAGGCTAGCCATGGCTCTGTGGAACACAGCCTTAAGCTACCAAGTGCACCTACAAGCTCAATTCCTGCCAGGCAAGCTAAATACACTGGCAGATGACCTAAGTAGAAATCTCATGGACCCACATGAGTGGAGACTGGAACCAAAGATATTCAACTTTTTGAGAGTCAGATGAGGGAGCCCAGAGATAGACCTGTTTGCCTCCCCTCAGAACTACCAATTCAACAAATTTTGCACAAGGACTCCCCACAGACAAGCTTGGAAAGTGGATGCCCTGTCCTTCTGCTGGAAAAAACTATCAGTTTATGCCTTTCCTCCTCTGCCTCTCCTCTCCAAAGTGCTACTAAAGATCAAACAGGACAAACCAAGGCCTATACTTATTGCACCAGACTGGCCATGCCAACACTGGTACCCGCTCTTGCGCAGTGTGTCACTGCTGGAACCATGGCACCTGCCCCAGGCCCCTGCCCTGCTGTCTTAGCAGGAGGGCCAGATTCTGCACCCACAGCTTCAAATACTGAAGCTTGCAGCCTGGCTAATTACATGACCCTCTCCTTTACCATCCCTCAGTCAACAAGTGAGGGATGTCATTCTGGAGGCAAGGAGGCCTAGTACTAGAAAATCCTATGCTGAAAAATGGAAGAGATTCTGTTCCTGGAGCCAAACACAGGGAATGGATACAACTGTGCCCAATTTGCCACTCATTCTTCAATACTTAACTGAGATACTTCACAAGGGCCTTTTCTTCCATCAAAATTCATGCCTCCGCCATCTCAGCTCATTATAATACAGAGCCTCCCCTCTTCTCTCATCTACTGCTGAAGCAATTCCTCAGAGGGGCCAAAAACTTAAGACCATCCGGGAGAGCCCCTGCTCCAGCCTGGGACCTTAACTTTGAATTGGAAAAGCTCATCCTCCTCCCTTTGAGCCAGCTGCAAATGCAGAGTTAAAATTCCTTTCTTGGAAAACAGCCTTCCTCCTAGCCATCACTTCAGTAAGAAGGGTGTCTGAATTACAGACCCTCATGGCAGTGGAGCCTTTCATCCTCTTTCATGCGAACAGGGTGTCCCTCAGGACCAATCCCTCCTTTATGCCCAAGGTGGTATCCAGTGTGGCCCTTAATCAGTCCATTCATTTGCCAACTTCGTTTTCTAATCCACAGATTAAAGGGGAACGAATACTGCACTCCTTGGATGTGCACAGACAACTTAGATTTTACTTGGACAGGACTAAGTCTCTCAGGAAATCTGAACAGCTGCTGGTTGCATTTGCTGCAGGGGCAGATGGGAAGGCCATTTGAAAGCAAACCATTTCTAAGTGGATAGGCCATTGTATCCATTTCTGCTATAAAACCATTTCTAGGTGGATAGGCCATTGCATCCATTTCTGCTATAAGCATCATGGAAAACCTACCCCACAGGGGATAAGACCACATTCAACCAGGGCTGCATCTACCTCTACAGCCTTTCTCAGAGGTGTCCTTACCAGGGACATCCTAGAAGCTGCTACCTGGAGTTCTGTACATACCTTCACCAAGCATTACCACTTGCCAATTTTTTCTAAACCCAGACCTGGTTTTGCCACTGCAGTCTTGCAGGGCCTTATAGCTTGTCCTAATGCTATCTAACTGCCTCCTCCCATCCTTAGCTTTGGGAATCTACCCAAATGTAATGAGTGCAACAGTGAAACACGAAGAACATAGTAAAGTTGTGCACACTTACCATAAATGTAGATGTTCGAGTGTATTCACTGTTGTAGTCCTAGTTACCCTCCCTCTAGCCCCCTGACTTCTATTAACTATACCTCTATTCTTGCTTGCTATGCTTAAAGCGTTCTGGTGTATTTGCTTTTTATTGGAGGTGTAACCTTGTATATATTTGCTTCCCATTATGGGGGCACCTGACATCTGGGGCAAGAAAAACTGATGTAATGGCATCGGCTGCATGCTTTATACCCCTGACTACCTGACGTCATGGAAGATGAGACAGCAACCGACTGACGGCTACCTGCAAGCAGATAACCCAAATGTAATGACTGCAACAGTGAATACACTCGAACATCTACATTTATGGTAAGTGTACACAACTGTACTTTTCTATTCCAGACTTTTCCTAGTTCCAAAAAAAAAAAGAAGGCACCTGGCGTCTTATCCTATGTCTATCCATCCTGAACTCTTTCTTGGTAATTCCAAAGTTCTAAATGCTCACTCTGCATCAGTTGCTGCCAATGTTAGAAAAGGATTCCTGGCTGGTAACTTTGGATCTCAAAGAAGCTTATCTGCACGTCCCTATCAGGGAAAGTTGCAAGCAATGCCTTTGTTTTAGGGTGGGCAAGTAACATTATCAATTATCTGTGCTGCCCTCTGGCTTATCTACTGCTCCCAGAGTTTTCATAAAGTGCCTGGCTCCAGTCATTGCTTTTTGCAGGCAGAAGAAAATTCAGATTTATCCATACTTGGACGACTGTCTAATTCAAGCAAATTCTCAGGAACAGCTGTTAAAGGATCTAGAATTTGTAAAGACTCTTCTCTCTTCCCTGGGTTACACACTCAACGAGAAAAAATAAAAAATGGTGCCATCCAAGGAGATAACATTCCTGGGAGCGAGTCTGAACACAGCCGTCCAGATGATATATCTCACCCAGGAGAAGCAGGCAACTTTTTCAGTTTACTTCAAGGACTTGGCAAGCCTGTCCCAGCTCCCTACAAGGAAATACCTGCAAGCTGTGGGATACATGGCCTCTTGCATTCTCATGATTCCATATGCAAGACTGCATATGAGGAAATTGCAATGGTACTTCAAGAACATTTGGTGTCAACACACACAGGACCTGGGTATGATAATTCCTCTGCTTCCATGTCTGCAGACAGATTTTCTATGGTGGGCAACAGCCTATCTACAAAAAAAAGGCATGCCTTTTTGCCCACCCCCTGCCACTCAAGTTCTTACCACAGACGCATCGGACTACGCCTGGGGAGCTCACCTGGATGTCAGATGCATACAGAGACATTGGGATGCCCAGCAGATGCACCTGCACATAAATCTAAAGCAGTTGATAGCAGTTCAGCAGGCCTTACTAGCTTTCATGCATCTTCTTTCTCCAGGAACCCTGCTCGTCAGAACAGAGAACACCACAGTCATGTGGTACATCAACAAGCAGGGAGGGACTCATTCTTACCCCCTGTGCAGGCAGAGCATGAATCTCTGGTTCATAGCAGCATCCCTGGGCCTGCATCTCCTAGCTCATTTTCTTCCAGGAAGGCTCAATGTTTTGGCAGACCAGTTGAGCAGACAGACCCTGGATCCTCACGAGTGGCAGCTGAACAGAGCAGTCTTTTACAGCATCATTCAGCGTTGGAGCACACCTCAGGTGGATCTTTTCTCCTCCCCGGACAACCATCTTCTACCTCTTTTTTGCACCAGACAGCATCACAGCAGAGACTGTAAAATGGATGCTCTGTCCTTTCCTTGGATGCTGCTGTCAGTTTATGCCTTCCCTCCTCTTCCTCTTCTTCCCAGAGTGTTATTGAAGATCAGGGACGAACGACCAAGGACTATTCTCATAGCTCCGGACTAACCCAGACAGCATTGGTATCCACTGCTTCGCAGTCTCTCCCAGTTTCCTCCTAGGCATCTTCCTCTAAAGCCAGATCTTTTGGTTCAGGAAGAGGGAAACATCCTACATCCTCATCTTCAGTCTTGGCAGCATGGCTCATTGTATGACGCCATCCTTTTCTTTTTTCCTTTCCCAGCAGCAGGTAGTTAACATGCTGAGGGAGGACAGGAGGCCTAGCACTAGGAAGTCCTACGCTGCCAACTGGGAAAGATTCTCTCATTGGATGCAGGCTAGAGGGGAATCTTCTTCTCAGCCTACCCTTCCTCTGATCCTGGAATACCTGGCTGATTTGCTTCAGGGTGGTCTTTCTTTTTCCTCTATCAAGATCCATGCTTCAGCTATTTCTGCTTATTGTTCTTTTGAGCAACCCATTTTCTCTCATCCCTGATGAAAATGTTTCTCAGAGGTGCTTGCAACTTAAAACCTCCCAGAAGGGCACCTACTCCACCCTGGGATCTTAATTTTGTTCTGGAGAAACTCACTCTTCCTCCTTTTAAGCCAGCTGCCACTGCAGATTTAAAGTTTCTCTCTTGGAAGACTGCCTTCCTCTTGGCTATAACTTTAGCAAGGAGGGTTTCAGAGCTGCATGCTTTGATGGCTGTGGAGCCTTTTCTTATTTTACATGCAGATAGGGTGTCTCTGAGAACCAACCCCTCCTTTATGCCTAAGGTGGTTTTTAGCCTGACTCTTAATCAGTCCATACACCTTCCTACCTTCTTTCCTAATCCTCGAAATAGAGGTGAAAGAATCCTACATTCTCTTGATGTGCACAGACAGCTCAGATTTTACCTGGACAGGACTAAGGACCTTCGGAAATCAGCTCAGTTATTGGTCAGTTTTGCCCCTGGAGCTCAGGGCAAGGCTATTTCTAAGCGAACCATTTCTAAATGGATTGTACATTGTATTAAATTTTGTTATTCCTTTCATGGCAAAGTTCTTCCTCAAGGGGTTAGGTCCCACTCAACTAGACCAGCTTCCACTTCTGCAGCCTTTTTAAGGGGTGTCCCTACTAAAGACATTTTGGAGGCTGCCACATGGTCTTCTGTTCACACTTTCACAAAGTATTATAATTTGCCTTTGTTTTCTAGAGCCACTGCTGTTCTGCAGGGCATTATCTCCAATCCTTGATTCTGTTGGTTCCTCCTCCCTTTTCTCTGGGCTTTGGTAATCAACCCATTGGTTAGGACTGCAACAGTGAAACACGATGAACATAGTACAGTTGTGTACACTTACCATAAATGTAGATGTTCGAGTGTATTCACTGTTGCAGTCCTAGTTTCCCTCCCTCCTTCCCCCTTTTTGGTCCTCTCCTATTCTCTTTTCCTAAGGTACAGGCTAAATTTGGTATTTGCTAAAATTGCTTTTGGTTTAAGCCTTGTTTTCTGGGGGTTTCTGACTTATGGCAAGAAAGACTGAGGAAGTGACGTCGGCTGCCTCCTTTTGTATCGGACGTCCTTCACAACCAACGACAGCCGATGTCATATTTACTTACCTTTGGTATTCTGGCCGATCGAGTGCTACTGGGAGCCGGATAACCCATTGGTTAGGACTGCAACAGTGAATGCACTCTAACATCTACATTTATGATAAGTGTATACAACTGTACTTTTTAGGAGGAATGTAAATGCATGCCAGTGTAATCCTACTCGCTTGCTAGTAGCCCCTTAGTACTGTATATCCTCCATTATTATCTTTTTTCCCTCTTCTATCACTATTGGAGCTCCTCTTGCAATTAATATAAGTACTCCTGTTTTCCTTTAACCAGGTACGTCTCCTGTAGCATAGCTGTTTGCACTCTACATTTTTAATATAGTTCACTACTCTTTCTTTTTTATATTTATCTGTAAGACCATTCAGATTGAAAGACATTACAGAAAGCATAATTTTTTTTATATAGTCATTACCAACTTTTTTATATAACTGCTTTTTTGTTAAATGTCTAGTTCCAACCTTTGTGTTATATACATATACAGTTTGGCAAGTTGGTCTTTTATATAGTTTCTTGTCATATATATTTGAGACTATGCCACATCTTGCATAACTTTTTGTTTTTTTTTGAAATCCCTCAAATAGAACAAACAGCCCCCCCTAAAACCTATCAGCTTAATAACACACAAAACTATGTACATCTTGAAATACTGAAGTTTTTGCTTCCTAATAAGAACAAAAGTTCTAAGCTGATAACTACGCAGAGAGGCTAGAGTTAACCAAAAACCTAGAGTTAACCAAAAAGAAAGGTTAGTCATGCTAAGATGCATGGTACAGCCTGTGCTGTTATGGAGTTCTATTTGATTTTTTTTCTGTTTTTATAGCTCTCCCAGCTGAGAAAACACTTGAATGCTTTCTGTAAACACTTCCTCCAAGCCATTTCTCTTTATCAAAGTGTCTTCTAGTGACATGCAAACCAGACACAAAACTGCTAAGGGTACCTTGTTTACCAGAAAAAAAGTTTATAATATTCAATATTCTTTTTCATTTACATGCTTTCTAATAAACTTGTTACTGGATAATGCCTAGGGTCTTAACCCAGTCATTTCCCCATGCAAGCATGGGAAAAAGTATATTGATTTTTCTTTTGTCATATGCTCTTAACCAGACCTTTCCTCTCTCCCCCACTTCTCCTCTGTCTTCCATTTTTTTACATTGCAGTACCTACATTTCTTAAAACTGAACAAAGAAAAGGGAGAAAAAGAAAAAAAACAAAAGCACCTGTTTATATTAGTATCCCCATTGCATTAAAAAAAAAAACTGAGAAAACTTTACTTCAAATCTAATTGGTCTTGTCTTATCTTTAAAGCCCTGTCAGCTGGGAAAACCTCTGATTACTTTCAGAAAATATTATGTCTTAGCCAGTTTCTCTCACTTTTTTTCTTGTCCCTCAGCCAGTCCCCTTCCACCAGACTGTATCTAGTTTATCTTTATCAGATTGTCTCCATGGAGACATGAGAACCAGTTAGCCAGTTTCTCTTTATCAGATTGCTTTCATGGAATTATGAAGACCAGCTGCAGAATTGCTAGTAAATATACATGCATTTGCTGGAAAAAAAGGTTCATAGTATCATACCTCTCAACCTCTTTGAGCAAGAAATCTGGACACAGGCTCACATATTGGGGGAGGGGGATAAAGGCCCTAAAATAGGAACACTTTTTAAATAATGCTCTAACAAACTTTTATAAAGTTGATAGAATAACAGGATGTTCTTCATCCCACATTGCTGCAGTCCTAACACTTGGGTAGTCCGCTATCCCAGTCGGCCCGAATACCAAAGTATATGGCTGACGTCGGTCAAGGCGCATTAGTCTGACGTCAGGACGTCAGGGTACAAATGCGCATGACCGACGTCATATCCTCAGTCTTTTTTGCCGCATGGTCCGATGCAGAAGCAGTTTTGCGAGTGCAGGTTGGCGTTCTGAAATTTTCTGAAGTCGGAGTTTCAGACCGAATCAAAGTTGGCTAAGTACCCGTTGGGAATATTTTGGTTTTTTCTTGCCTCAGTATTTAACCGGATGTCAGAAAAAGTGAATAACTGTATTTCTTGTGGGAAACAGATACCTTATAGGGATTACCATACCTTGTGTATACCTTGCTTAGGGCCTGAGCAAGACGTTGTTGGATGTCGCTCTTGTGCTAGATTTAACAAACGCACTATAAAGAGAAGATTAGACTGTGCCAGGTTAGTTTTTGGGAAGCGTTGTAATTATAAAATGCCGTCGGATGCTCCGACGCCCGCTTCGTCCAAAAAGCGCAAGGACAAGTCAGCAAAGCCTAGGTTGGAAGAACCGTCTGTCCCAGACGTCGGTTCTTTAGAGGGCTCGGTGGAGCCGGAGGTTCTGCCAGAAGTCTCTTTGCAGTGTCAGGGAGAGACGTTACTGTTACAGGATGTTTCCTCTCTGGAGGTAGGCCAGGCTGAGGGGGCTTCTCAGGTAGCTGTTCTCCCCTCCCTTCCTAAGGTGGTTAGGCCCTCCCCTTCTGTTTCCAAGGCTTCTTCGAGAGGCAGGCCAGGTTTTACTTCAGTGGGGGTTTCTCCTAGTTCTTCAGGGTCTCTGCCTAAGAAACATATGCTTAAAATGGCAGAAGATTTGATCACTATGATTAGAGGTTCTATGCCCCCTCCTGATAAGAGGCCTAGGGTGGAACCTGAGCTTGAGAGTTTTGAGCAGTGTTCGGAGGCTTCTGAGTCTTCGGCTGAAGACTTACAGGAGTATCCTCCTTATTCTGATTCTGATGTGGATGATTCTACTCCTTCGGCTTCTCCTCCTGAGGATTTTTCTTTTTCAGAGACTCTTCATTCCATGAGGGAGCATTTTAAATGGGAAGGACAAGATTTCTCTGATTCCAGGAAGAGGCTTAGGGAATTTTTGTTTTTACCCCAGCATAGGCCTTTAGCTATTCCTCCTGTTCTGAATGTGGTGGAAGATGTTTTTGCAGAGGCTTCCCTGAACCCTGATTCTTTGCCTCCTGCCCCAGTTAAACCGGACAGGTATTATAGGGTGCCTGAAGCTCATAAGTATCTTTTTAAGAGTCCTAGGGCAGACCCAGAAACTGTTTCTCAGGGGCCTAAAGGTGTTAAGGCTTCTGTTGTTAAAAATCCTGTTCCTCCTGATAAAGAGGCAAGGGCTTTGGATAGATGGGGAAAGAAAGTGTATACTTCTTCCACTTTAGCCATGAGG
Source organism: Protopterus annectens (assembly GCF_019279795.1). Lineage (NCBI taxonomy): Eukaryota > Metazoa > Chordata > Ceratodontiformes > Protopteridae > Protopterus > Protopterus annectens. The sequence goes on along the minus strand of NC_056748.1, from coordinate 693,908,294 downwards.
GCTTTGAATTGCCAGTTCCACATGTTAAAATATCAAAATTATCTCCTTTCACAATTGCAGTCTAAGGTGGATGCTCTGGAAGGTATTGAGTGTAAAGAGTTGCAGGATTTAGTTCATGTGTCTGAACAGGTGGGTAAACATTCCTTGCAATGTGGTTTTGATGCTGTGCAGGCCTCTTCGAGGGTGGCTGCCACTGGTTCTGTTCTTCGCAGGCACGCCTGGCTGAGGGATCAGAATTTAGCTGAGCATGTTAAGACAAGGATTTTGGATGCTCCGTTACAGTCTGATGTGTTGTTTGGTTGGCCTGTGGAAGCAGTTTTAAAGAAAATGGAGGACAAGGCTAAGTCTATGCAGACTGTTAAAGATTTTTGCAGGTTCAGCCCAAGTTTAGTAGAAATTGGCCTACTAAGGGATGGGCATATCCTTCTTATGATTCCCAGTCTAGGGGTAGATCTAGACGTGGTAGGGGCAGAGCTCAAGGTTCTTTTAGGCCTAGAACAGGGAGTTCACCTGCTCAATCTTCTGGTGAGGGCAGGGGTCAGTCCTTTCGTAAACAGACCCAATGACCTGCCTTTTCAGCTGCCAGTGCTTTCTCGTCTGGCAGCACCTTTGGGAGGAAGGCTGGCACTTTTCAAAGAAAATTGGAGTTTAATTACCCAGGACAGATGGGTATTGGATATCATTCACCACGGTTACAGGTTTTATTTCCATACCTTGCCTCCTTTCAAAGGCATGCCAGACATTCCTCCTCTACAAAGAAAAGAGGCTCACAAGCAAATTTCTCTGTTACTCCAAATAGGGGCCATTCAGCCGGTTCCTGTGCCAGAAAGGGGCCTAGGATTTTATTCTCGCCTGTTCCTAGTACCAAAGAAGGGGAACACGTGGAGACCAATTTTGGATTTATCTATCCTCAACACTTATCTGGACATTCCCAAGTTCAAAATGTTGACGTTACAACAGCTTTTACCTCTACTGGGCAAAGATCACTGGATGGTAACTTTGGATCTCAAGGAGGCTTACCTTCATGTGCCTATCAGACTAAGTTGCAGGAAGTATCTGCGTTTTCGAGCTGGGAATTCCCATTATCAGTTCTCTGCATTGCCCTTTGGCTTATCTACTGCGCCCAGAGTATTCACAAAAGTTCTGGCTCCAGTGATAGCTTACTTCAGGCTAAAAGGAATACAAATCTATCCTTTCTTGGACGACTGCCTGATTCTGGCTCAAGAAAAGGAAGACCTTTACAGCATTTGGAATATGTGATAGCAGTGCTAAGATGCCTGGGGTATTCTGTGAACGAAATAAAGTCCAGTCTAGTACCCTCTCAAGACATGTGCTTTCTGGGTGTGAGACTGAATACAGCAACCCAGATGGCCTTTTTAACCCCGGACAAACAAAAGAATCTTTCCCTGTACTTCCATCAACTATCTCTTCAGTCCGGGCTGACTGCAAGGACAGTCCTTCAAGCCTTAGGGTTCATGGCATCTTGTATTCTGATGCTTCCCAATGCCAAACTGCATATGAGGAAGCTGCAATGGTACCTCAAAAATGTATGGACACAGCACTGCCAGGATTTGGACACTGTCATTCAACTAATACCTTGCATTCAAAAGGAATTTTTGTGGTGGGCTCAGGAATGTCACCTAAACAAGGGACTCTCTGTGACCCGGCCAGAGGCGAGTCAGATTCTAACGACAGATGCCTCAGACATAGCTTGGGGAGCTCATCTGAATGGAAAGTGGATACAAGACAAGTGGCCTGCCAGACTACAGCATCTACATATCAACATGAAGGAGATGTTAGCAGTCCAGTTTGCATTAATGGCTTTCAAGGAGTTACTTCTTCCAGGGCAGGTGTTGATTCTAACAGACAACACAACTGTCATGTGGTACATCAACAAACAAGGGGGAACACATTCTTATCCTCTATGCAGGCAAGCAATGATTTTATGGGAGACTGTGCTCAGCTTGCAACTAACTCTTCAGGCAAGGTTTCTGCCGGGAGCACAGAACTCCTTAGCAGATGTGTTAAGCAGACAAATCATGGATCCCCACGAGTGGAAACTGGATCTTCATGTATTTCGAAATTGACAGTGTCATGGGGAACTCCAGACATAGATCTGTTCGCTTCTCCACTAAACCACCAGCTGCCAAAGTTTTGCACGAAAAGGTTTCATCACACAGCTTGGAAAGTGGATGCTCTTTCTTTCAGTTGGAAAAATCTTCATGTGTATGCCTTTCCACCTCTGTCTCTTCTCCCAAAGGTACTCCTAAAGGTCAGACAAGACAAGCCAAGGATGATTTTAATAGCTCCAGATTGGCCTCGCAACACTGGTACCCATTACTGAGGAGTCTGGTAAGGAAGCCTCCATGGCCTTTACCTTTGATTCCACACCTATTGTCTCAGAGGGACGGTCATCTACTCAATGTCAAGCTTCACTCTCTTCATCTGACAGCCTGGCATATTCTGTTTTGAAACACAGCAGGTCTCAACTTCCTCAACAAGTTTTGAATGTGATTATGGAAGCCAGAAGACCTAGTACAAGGAAAGTGTACTCAGAAAAATGGAAGAGATTTTTATTTTGGAGTGCAGCAAAGGATTTGGAGGTTTCTGAGCCTAATTTGAGTGTGGCTCTTCAATATCTTACTGACTTATTGGACAAAGGTTTGTCTTTCTCTTCCATTAAGATTCATGCTGCAGCAATTTCAGCTCACTATGATTGTGACCCACCATTGTTTTCTCATCCTTTGTTCAAGCAATTTCTTAGAGGGGCAAAGAATATAAGACCCCCACGTAGAGCTCCTACTCCTGCTTGGGATCTCAATTTTGTGTTGGAGAAACTTACTCTACAACCTTTTGAGCCTGCGGCTACTGCTGAATTGAAATACTTGTCATGGAAGACTGCTTTTTTGTTGGCCATTACTTCTGCAAGAAGGGTTTCTGAATTGCAGGCCCTTATGGCGGTTGAGCCTTTTGATTTTCCATAAGGACAGGGTATCATTACGTACTAATCCTTCCTTTATGCCTAAGGTGGTTTCTAGTGTGGCTTTAAACCAAACTATTCATTTGCCTACTTTTATGCAAATCCCCAAAATAAGGGGGAAAAGATTTTGCACACTTTAGATGTACACAGGCAGTTGCGTTATTATTTAAGCAGGACTAAGGATTTTAGGCAGTCTCAGCAGTTGTTTGTTTCTTTTGCTTTGAGTTCTCAGGGCAAGCCTGTGTCAAAACAAACTATTTCTAAGTGGATTGGGTTTTGCATTACATTTTGTTATTCCCATCATGGCAAGGAGATTCCAGCTGGGATTAGGCCTCATTCCACTAGGGCTACTGCCACTTCAACAGCATTTCTAAGGGGGGTGGCAACTAAGGATATTTTGGAGGCAGCTACTTGGAGTTCAGTGCATACTTTCTCTAAGCACTACCACCTTCCTCTCTACTCTAAATCCAGGGCTGGTTTTGCCACGGCTATTTTGCAGGGCATGTTGACAGCTCCTGCTTCCTTATGATTTGCCAGCCTCCCTTACCTCTGCTTTGGGATTCTACCCAAGTGTTAGGACTGCAGCAATGTGGGATGAAGAACATAGTACAGTTTTGTACCTACCATAAATGTAGATGTTCGAAGATCCACATTGCTGCAGTCCAATTTACCCTCCCTCCTTCCCCTCTGTGTTTAGGGGTGGTTGTGTGGGTGGGGTTGTACCTTTGTAAATTTGTATATATTGTATATATTTTGGGTACAAGAGTGTTTGGTGTTTTTTGGTTTTGGCCTTATCTTGTTAGGGTCTTCTGACATCTGGGGCAAGAAAAGACTGAGGATATGACGTCGGTCATGCGCATTTGTACCCTGACGTCCTGACGTCAGACTAATGCGCCTTGACCGACATCAGCCATATACTTTGGTATTCGGGCCGACTGGGACAGCGGACTACCCAAGTGTTAGGACTGCAGCAATGTGGATCCTCGAACATCTACATTTATGGTAGGTACAAAACTGTACTTTTTGCATTAGCATTAATTTTCTGAAGAATCTGAAGTCTGAAACTCAAATGTGTTGTCATTTTCTGACTTCAGTCCTCAATGATATCCTGTTGATTTGCTAGAAAGCCACAATTTTATGAGAAACAGACTAAAAATATGAGCCGAAAGTCTGGACAGTTGAGAGGTATGCATAATATTCAATATTCTTTTTCATTTACTTGCTCTGTCTTAAAACTAATCAATCTAAGGTACTTAATACAGTAATTCCCATGCAAGAATGAAATATAAAGCACATTAATTTTAACTTTGGCATGCCTTTTTAACCAGGCCTTTTTTTTGTTACATTGCATTACCTATATCTCTCAAAACTGCACAAGAAGAAAGAAAGAAGAGGGGAGAAAAAAAAAAACAACAGCACCTGATTACAATCCCCAAAACAGTATGCAAAGAAACCCATACACCACAAATACAGTATTATTAAGAAAAGAAAATGTTTTCTCTACTTACAGTTAGCTTCCTCCCCTCTCTTCCCCTCCCCAAAGCATTTTTCTGAACATTAATAACATGAAGTAGGGCATATACTTTAGAATCCTCCACAAGTCCAAGAAATTCCATTTCCAGATTTTCTTGTCCTGTCATATTTCACAAATATAATTATTGCATTGTAATCCCACATTGAGTTACTGGTTTTATTACTGTTCTCCATTGCTCAAATCCTGTCTCTGCTTAATTTCCAATGTACTGTCAATTCTTTTAGTCAACTCTCATGCTCCCTTCCTTCTCTCCAACATTTTTGGTTGAAATACTGGAAAAGGTGTCACAGGTACAGTCTCTCTCTGTTTTTTCTTACCAGAGGAACAAGAAATAGAATGTCCTTCTGTTTCATAGCTCACTTTTTGTTGGACAAACTTTTGTATTTCCTCAGCATGTACTTCATCAAAAAATGATTTTGTCCCTCCAAGGAAGAATACTTTAAAGACAGCTGGATACAGCAGTTTGAATCTCACACCCACATTGCAACATTCCCTGAATTGTGGAATGAATTTACTACTCTTCTGCCTGGTGTACAATGAGCAATCATTCTCCACAAACACTCTGCCATCTCCCACTTTTTGTATTCTGTCCTTCTGTCACATTTTTTTCAGAATCAACTCCTCCTGCTGGTAGGATTGCATTTTTACTATTAAAAGTGTAGGCTGCTTTCTTATAGCTAGGGTTGGATCATACACATGATGTGCCCTTTCAACTAACAACTCCTGTTCTGGAATACCAGTCCAGTTGCTTATTTATGCTTTCATAAAATGATTGCAGTCTATTCCTTCCAACTTCTCTGGTATAGCTGAAAATCTCAGGTTTTCCCTACATGCCCTGTCCTCTAATTCTATTATTTTTTGAAACATCTCTTCCTGACCAGTGTCCTATTCAGCCAGCCTTTTCTTCATTTTGACCTCTGATTTTTGCAGCTTTATCATTTCATGTGTATATCTGTTTAAAGCTTCTTCAAATTTTTCCAGCCTTTTGTTTGTGTTGAAATACTCCATCGGTGTTTTCTTTAATTTTACCAGGTCTGTATGTAGCTGACTTGTATTCTCCTGTAGGTTATTGGAAGTCATGGCTGAAAGTTGCATTGCTTTTTGCTGAACAGTTGCAGAACTTTCCCCACAGTCAGTGTTTCTTCCTGACTTTTTGTAGCTAATTTTTTCCAGATCTTCTGTATTTATTTTATTCCTGGCATCCAGACAGTGCACTTACGTGCCAGTTACTGAAATTTACCCATAAACATAAGTCTGCTGGCCTTCTCTGCTGAGCTTCTGTTTTCACACTGGGAGAGCTAGAAACAAACTGTTACTCAGTGTGCAGCCACCTTGGAAGCAGTCTTCTTTTTGAACAAAATGTTATATCATATTCTTGCATCTGTAAATATGTGATGTGAAGTTGTCCTGTCTCACCTTCATTCTTACTGATGGGTTCGGAGCCGATCCTCAGCTCTGACTTGGCCAAATGCAAAAGCTCGAGGTCTTCAAGCAGCTCGTGGCCTACTCCCTGTCCCATGATGCACTGATGATTCTCCCAGATCTCATTTGCTGCTGCAACAGATCGGGCGATTCACCAGCTCTGGCCAGTGAAAACTGTTTTCTATACATATTTTTTTTTACTTTGTAGAATCTTAGATAAGTTTTACTGACGTAACATAGTTGTAGTTATTTAGAGTCCCTTTCGCACTTAGTTTTTTCCTAGAGTGTGATTCTATTTTTCTTGTCTCTCTCTGGCCTGTTTGAAGGCCTTGTTATAGCCCTATTCCCTTATATCTAGTTAAGATTTCATAATAGTGTTACTATGAATTTAACAGTATAGTGAGTGAATTTAATTTTCCATTTATAGCCTGTTTAAATTAGAAGGATACATTTCATAGTTTGGTCTGTGATTTGAAGTTTATTTGTAGCCTGTTCAAGTTGGAGGCTAATTTTTTATTTTCAAGCTTGTTTAAATTAGAGGGCTTATTATATATAGTGTATTGAGTGGACTGTTCTCTTTTTTACATATAAAAATGTCACAGAATAAGGACAAGGATAAGCAGGCTAAGCCTTTGGGCTTCAAGAAATGCCCCAAGTGTGGACAAAAGATGTCCATTACCGATGGACACACAGCTTGTGTGTACTGTTTAGGCCCCTTATATCTGCAGGAAACCTGCTCTATATGTCAATCGTTTAGTTCCCGAGTGTTACAGTAATGGAAGAATAAACTAATTGTCAAAGGTTTAATTAAATCTTCTTTTCAGGAATCATTAGATCAGAGTAGGGCAGCTCATGCTAAACCGACTAAGTCTTCAAAAACATCATCTGCTTCTGGATCTTCAAAGCCGAGAAAATCTCCACCTTCCAGTCAGTCCAAAGCAGACGAACCTTCAACTTCGGCTTCACTAACATCGGAGCAGACAGTTGTTACTATTTGGAGCCGGTATCTCCAATTCTGAAATCACCAATATTACAATTTGTGGCTTCTTTGGTTCCGTCCTGTTGGTCCTCAAGAAGTCTTTCAAACATGGATGTGGATCGTGTGGTGCAGAGGCTTCTGCAGACACCGGTGCTTGCCAAGCTTTTATCGAGACCAACCCCTCAGGCTTCGGAACCGACCATTCCTTCTCCCTCTACTCCTGTTCCTCCTCCAGTCCGACTCGATGTTTCAGAGCCGGAGTGCTTGGAACCAATGACAGTGGAGGCGTGGGTGCTGAGACCTGCTCCAGGACTTTTGGTACCGACCTGTCTGACTACTTTGGTGCCGGACGAAGAGTCTGGGGGCTGACACTCACCGGGCGGGTCCAGGGGGGAATAGTCAAATCGATCTTTTGGGTCCGACTTTGCCTCTCGGATCTTCAGCGTGGGTGAGTTTGGCGCCTACCTCTGGCTCGGAGCCTACCGTCTTGGTGCTGGGGGAATCAGCTGGATCGTCGGATCCAGGGGTTCCTTCGCATCAGAGACAGGGGACCCTTCGATGCCATTAGGCGAGCATTTTCCCCACGGACAACCACCTCATCAGGACCAGCAGCTTCTCCACCTAAAACGCCAGTGTCTACTTCATCATCACAGATTCCAAAAACGCGTAGAGACCCAGAGCCTCAGGAAGCCCAATCCCTGCTCTTCCAAGACCTCACCAGAAGCTCCTACTGAGGAGGTCCCTTGGAAGAGGCTATGCAAGAGGAAGCATCTGGACTCCCCCCAGGAATCCGTCACTTCAGACACGGACTTGGATAATTTAGAAGGTTCCCCATGGTCACCCTCAGAAGATATCTCCTTCGCAGATATCTTAGAGATTCTCAAACAGAGGAGTGATTGGCAGTCCACCAAACCTACTGATGACAAGTCAGTCTACTTGAAGGCTTTAGGGTCTCAGCCGTCTGCCTCTTGGGTGTCTCCGCTTTTCGACAAACTCATGGACTTGTTTTGTTGAAAGGCATGGGAGTCTCCAGATACAGTGGAACCTGTCCCTAGGAAGCCCAATAAGTTTATTACCTCACCACAAGACGAGGCGTTTCTCACAAAGGGAGTCCCTGTTGATGCCATGGTGGTGACGGCGGCCACCAAGGAGGAGTTATCCGAAATTTCTACGTCGGTCCATCCACCGAATAAAGATTCGATAGTCGTGGACAGATATGTAAAGCTCATGTTTACTTCAGCGATGTTTGCTGTTAAGTCGCTGAATTATCTTGTGCATTTCACTAGATTGCAAAGAAATCTCCTAAATAGCTAGGATATACTCTACAGGGTTCAGTGGTTGTGGGGGTCTCAGATAAAATGTCTTCACAGCTCTCCACTCTCAGTTCCCTAACAAACTCTTTCATGCATTTGCTTTTGTATGCAACTGATGGAGCGAGCAGAGCAGCTGGTATAGGAATTGCTCTTAGGAGACATTCCTGGATGCGCTTATGTTCTTTTGCAGAGCCCTTTAAGTCATCCTTTATCAACACCCCTTTTGATGGCTCCCTTTTTGGACCCAAAGTGAAAGAAATACTTACCAGGTGTGAACAAGATAGGAAGACTGTCTGCCTTCGGAGTCTGTTTTTTCACTCCTACCAGACCCTACCCCAAAGATCAGAAAGGAGGAAAGATGTGGTTCCAGACACACATGGTGAAACCCCCCCTCCAGAGGCAGAGGAGGGGGTAATAATGGAAGACGCTGTCCACGCGGCAGAGGTGGTCCACAGAACCAGGGTGACAGAGATCAGTCCTTTGGAAAGCCCTACCAGCGCCCCTGAGAGGAGACCCACCTGTCCATCTCTGGAGGCAGTTAGGGGATGCTTATGTTTGTACCCAGACACCTGACTAAAAATAACAAAAGACAGCTGGGTACAAAGTATCATACCTAGAAGTTACTGTATCCCCTTTTTTGCCCCACCTCCCCCTGTAAAGAAAATCCCAGACATTCCACTCAGTCACAGGGAACAAGCAACCACAGAAGTTCAAAAGTTGCTAAACAAAAATCATCCAACCAGTGCCCGCAAACCAGATAGGATCCGGAACTTACTAAGGTTCTTTTTAGTTCCAAAGAAAACAGGGGACTGGAGACCCATTTTGGATCTCAGCAGACTGAACAAATCTGTAATAAAGATGAAGTTCCAGATGGTCACACTGCAGTCGATACTTCATTTTCTAGAAAACAACAATTGGATGTGCTAGATAGATCTCCAGGATGCATACTACCACATAAAAATGGCCAGACCATCCAGAGATCATCTGTGCTTTCTGCTGGGGGCCAGTCACTACCAATTTCGAGCTCTGCCCTTTGGTCTCACTACAGCCCCCAGAGTGTTCAAATGCATGGCAGTAGTCATGGCTCACCTGAGATGTTTAGGATTCCAGGTGTTTCCATACCTAGACGACTGGCTCCTGACCGCCACCACCAGGCATCAACTCATTCAAGCAAGGGACACTGCTATGAATCTATGCTGTCAGTTGGGGATTACCATAAACTTAGAAAAGTCTGCCTTATCGCCATCGCAACATACCGTTTTCATAGGAGCAGACTTGGACACCACCACAATGACCCTAAAACTTCTGCCAGAAAAGGGTTTGTGCTCTTTGACAACAGGTTCTAACTCTTCTCTCAAAACAAAAAGCCCCAGCGTCCATGGTTCTCAAATTGTTGGGTACAATGGCAGCAGCCATCATTGCAATTCCACTGGGTCGGATGCACATGCGCATACTACAATGGCTCCTTTTCACACCGTGGTCATTTCAAGATCTCCCAATGTCTCATCAAATCATAATCACAAATTCTTGCAGAAAGGATCTCCAATGGTGGCTAATATCGCATTGGGTAATGACAGGCCATCCTTTTGTTTTACCAGCCCCTATAGCCATAGTGACCACGCACGCTTCCCTGGTAGGATGGGGGGGCTTTATCAGGGAAGAACAGCCCAAGGAACATGGAATCATTACGAGGCCAATCTGCATATCAATGTCCTAGAGATGAGAGCAGTACTTCTAGCTTTGCAGTCCTTTCAAGACTTTCTTCCTCAGGGGACCATTGCGATACAGACGGACAACATGTCAGTAGTCTGGTACATCAACAAACAAGAAGGAACCAAATCTTACCCCCTATGTCGAGAGGCCCTGAAGGTATGGCAGTGGGCAACCTCCACCCAGCGCTTTCTGATATCAACCTATATCCCGGGGAGGTCCAGCGTAATAGCAGACAAACTGAGCAGGGCAATTCTATTGCCTCACAAGTGGTCCCTAAAGAAAGAAGTAGCGGAAAGGATATTCCACAAATGGGGCCAGCCTTGCTGCGATCTCTTTGCCACTCCCACATACACGAAATGCAGCAGCTACTTTGCCCTAATTCCCCCTCAAGGGGATCCCCCAAGGGATGCACTTGTTTACAATTGACCCCCAGGTCTTCTTTATGCTTTTCCACCATTTCCACTAATACCCACGGTTTTACAGAAAGCCAGTGCTCTGGGAAGGACAGCCATTCTAATAGCCCCCTACTGGCCTCATCAGATTTGGTTCCCCTTTTCTTCGGCTTCATCTATTGGAAGAACCTTGGATCCTGGACCAAGTTCCAGACCTCCTGATTCACTCTTTGGGGGCTCTTCATCCATCCCTTCAGTCCCTGAAATTGACAGATTGGCTGCTCCACTTCCAAACGTAGCCAGGCTACAGAATCTTTCAGCTGCAGCACAGCATATTTTGACATCCTCTCATAAATCGTCTACCAGAAAGTTATATCTCAGCAAATGGAAAAGATCCTCAATATAGGCATTACAAAATGATATTGATCCTTATTTAGCTCCAATATCCTCTATTTTGGAATTTTTGACTAAGCTTTTCAGTGAAGGGGCAGCTGCCGCTACTATTCAAGTTCAATTGGCTGTAATGTCTAACTGTCATCTTGTTGATGAAGGCTCTAATATCATGTCACATAGACTTTCCAAGGCATTTCTCAAAGGTACTATACATTTGAGATGACCCATTAAATCTCCAGTTACTCCTTGGAATCTGAATTTTGTTCTTTCAAGAATCATCCTGCCTCCCTTTGAACCAACCTCCTCATGTGACCTAAAGCATCTCACATGGAAAACCATATTTCTAGTAGCCATTACGTCCGCTCTGAGGGTTTCAGAGTTACAGGCCTTGTCCATTAAACCCCCATATCTAATTTTTCATAATGATAGAGTTTCTCTTCGGCCTAATCCCTCTTTTTTACCAAAAGTATGTTCAGAAACAAACTTCAGTCGATATAGTTGCCTGTCTTCTTCCCTAAATATGGCAATAAGGTAGAGTATATGCTGTACAAGCTTGATGTTCACAGACAACTTTAATTCTATCTGGATAGGACCAAGGATTTCAGGAAAACAGAATAGCTCTTTGTTTCTTTTTCAGATTCCAAGAAAGGAGCTCCTGTTGTGAAAACCACTTTATCAAAATGGTTATCGGATTGTATTTCCTTTACTTATAGTTCAGTGAATATACCGCTACAAGACAAAATAAAGGCCCACTCAACTAGAGCTGTCTCCCACCTCTTCAGCCTTTACTGCCAAATTATCAATAGATACTATTTGTGCAGCAGCCACTTGGTCAAGGCCGCATACCTTTATCACTCATTACAAAGTAGATAGGGCTTCCAGGGGCAGGGCTTCCTTTGGTTCCACTGTCCTGAAGAATATACTCCCGTGAGACACCCAAGAAAGATGGTGCTTGGGATGCTAAACCATCAGTAAGAATGAAGGCGAGATGGGACAACTTCACATAAAGAAGTTATGTACTCACCATAACATTCCATGTGAGTTGTTCATCTCGCCTTCATTCTTATGTCCCACCCTCCAACCCCCATCCAGGCTTCTTGAGGACTGAGATTTAAGGAAAAGCATGGCTGTATGTGATCCTTATCTAGTATTTTCTATACTATTGGTACGTCAAGTGGCATATATTTTTATTAGCAGCAAACAAGATCTGAGGGAATCACCAGTGCATCGTGGGATAGGGAGTAGGCCACAAGCTGGTTGAAGACCTTGGGCTTTTGCATTTGGCCAAATCGGAGCCGAAGATTGGCTCCGAACCCATCAGTAAGAATGAAGGCGAGATGAACAACTCACATGGAACTTTATGGTGAGTACATAACTTCTTTTTTTTAAGCATATCCTTGTATCTATAAATATGTTTTGTCCATTTCTTACGTGATCCAATTCACCTGGGCTGCGCCTGCAAATGATCTACTGAGATCAGTGCACTACCCCGGCGAACAAATATAAATAAATAAATGCAATATGGAATGTAAGTTTCAAATAGAATGTAGATGAGATTGTGTTTGTAGAGTGTTGCAATGCCTCTTTCTGTCAACTTTATGACTACATTAAATACGAGGAGTGATTTTTGGAATCTTTGTCATTTTGCTTCATCCAGAGTTCTGAGACTGGTAGAATGCCTGATTGATAGTGGTAAAGCCAACTGTGAATAAAGTGAATTCTATTTCTTGTGCTTCTAGTATTAACCTTCAAACTGTCATCCTTTACAGGAGGCCCATTAAAGTCAACACTAATAAATATGTCAAAAACTAAGCACATGAGATTTGGGAGAGACAGATTTTAAGGTAAATATTAACACAGAGCATAGTGATTGAAACTGTAGATTAATTTTCAGGACCTGGGTATACAGACTAATCCAACTTTGAGTTTTTCTAATCATAATGAATCATTTAATGATAGCTGTAGAGGTATAGGTTGTATAAAATGATGTATAAAGTCTAGAAAAGCATAAATAATTAATCATTCTTTGTTACATTAGACCCAAACCTGAGTATAGAGTAGCAAAATGAAAACCTTATAAGAAAACAAGCATAAATAAATTGGAAAGAGTGCAGCAGAAATATCCCAAGGGCATCCATGGATGTGAGAAATTTAAGTTATTATGAAACACTTATTTATCTGTACTTGTAAAGTGTCTCACATAGACATTTAACAGGAGACCTTATTCAAGTATAATAAGGCATTTAGAGACCGCTACCTCTGGGAATGTTTTGGGTTATCAAAAAAACGTGAATCATCATCAGACAGCCTATGTAGAAAATTATAGATACCCAGACAGTTCCAATAGTAGTAGGAGCAATGGGTCTTAGAAAAAAGAATCTACAGTTGTGTTTAGATATGTTACCAATACGTGTAACTCCCTACGAATTGCAGGTGTCATTACTGGGCACATTGCAGGTGCTGCGAAGAGCAATTTTGGCTAACATCAAAGATTGAAACCATACTAATTTCATGAACTGTAATCATACTTTGACTTAGGAATGGGGTCCATTCCTGTCATGATATTAGAAACCCAAAAGATTTGGAGAAATTAAAAAAGATTATATAAGAACAAGATTTGTGCTTATTGGGTCTTAGAAAGTAGCTGATGCATGGAATAAACTACCTAATTGCATTAAAACAAGCACTAGTTTAGGTATGTTTAAGAACAACCTGGAAAGTTATTATGGGACTAATTGTTTTGGTATATTGGCAGGCTAGAAGGACATTATTGGCTGTACTTGAAGTATTTGTTTGTGTGTGTGTGTGTGTATATGTGTGTGTATATATATATATATATATATATATATATATATATATATATATATATATATATATATATATATATATGGATCATCTAAGAGCCAAAACACTCTTTCACAGCATCTGCAGAAAGAGGATTGGGGCCTTGTGCCAAGAGGCACTTGCTCCACATGTGAACATTTAGCTTAATCTCCTAGGTGCTAACCCCCATTTTTAACCCACGTTAACAGCAAATCATGTAACCGGTTAATGCAAACTAACAGATTGACAGACTAAAATCATTGCATTTGCATCTGGAAATGCAACTAAAGTGTATATAATATCAGATATTGTATTACATGTATGACTGAATGGATGATATACCTGGCACAATGTTTCTGTCAAGCTTTTTATGTAGGGAAACAAACCAGATGTTCAGACATAAAATCTCCATAACATCAAATATAAGAAACCCTTACAAAATGCACTTTATATGCATGGTTTTAGTACAGTTCAGCATGATCCTTATCATTGATGCAATATTCTTCACTCTTGGGATATCCTGCCAAAGATAGGCCAGCATCCCAAAGCCTTTACATTTTCCAGATTCTGTATGTCAAACATATTTCCTACATACAAGGCATAAGGTGCATATGTGACATATGAGTGCCGAATGTTTAGAACTTCTTTGACGCTAGTCCGAAAGGTGTCTGTCGGGCGTGTGGCATACACCTGTAATCCTAGCAGCCTGGGAGGCAGAGGTTGTTGGATTGAATCAAACTGTGCGTGACCAACCACACTTCCTAGAATAGGGGAGTAGAAGTAATCCCCAAAGAAACAAATGTTTGAATTTGATCTGTAGTTGTTCACCTAGTTGGTTCAACTGCCAAGCCTTCCAACATGGTGGTCAAAAGACAGGTTGTTATCAACCTGAGTGCCCGAATCCTCACGAGTGATTGCGTGCTTAGGATGTTGTTATTAATATAATATGTGGGAATATCACTCTCCCCAAAGGGGTATTACCACACAAAAACATGCTCATCTTTCAAATTTCATTTATAAAACTAATCGTATTTCAGAAACATGGTAGCCACTCCATAACAACTGCAATATAGTGCATGGAACTGTTTACTTCTGAAAAAGTAGCAGTCCATCTCTATTCAGACCACTGAAGCAATAGTCATTAATTGTGAACCAGTATAGTATAGTGGTTGTAAAGCACTGCAGCACAGTGGTTAAGTTGTTGGAGTGCAAAGATGGAAACCTGGCTTTGTCTAACGTCTACTTTTGCTTTCATTTTTTGTGACTTTGAGAAAGTTATTTAACTTCCTGTTATCTTTCCACTAAAATGTACTTATATAGCACACTGGTAAGTAGGCAGCTGGTATCAGCAGTCCCATCTTTGCTAAAGATGTACTGCAAAGGATATATTAAAATTTAGATGATGAATTGAACACTACACTAAATTTGCATTTTCCATCTGCAACATAAGTATAAGATTTATTTTGTTTTATAACTAATTGATTTGATTCTTCCTCCTTTTCCATTTTGCACAGGGATGACTCTGCAGAGGTTGATGCATATAGCCCTTTAAAGAATGAATGGTTTAAGATCCCTCCAATGAACCAGGTAAGCTGGCATGTTTTTTTACAAATGTAATATCCAAGTATCTGTTTAGTCCCAAACCACCAGTACTGAATCATATTACAGTAAACCATATTCAAGTGATGAGATATGTGACTGAAAAAAGAAATCAAAGGTGATTATTCCCTCTGCTGTGCAGGTGGCTAGTCTTCTACATCTGCTTCCAGTAGCAGTTCCTCATTCCCACTGCTGCAGTACCCTTTATGCTGTATGAGTTGTTTCCATTCCTAGGAAACAGCAACTGGCCATCTTCATAAAGCGCTGTACCCACTCTCACACCTTCACACTGAGTGCTAATTAATTAGCCCAGAGGAGGGAAATCAGCAGTTAGAGTGATTTATTCAGTAATTTCTTGTCACCTTATGGAGAAGCATCTCTGGGACTTCACAGGAGCAGCATTCAGCTAATAGCTTAATTTCTGGCAGATAAGTCTCCTTCGTACATAAATTGTAGGCATGTTAAGATTTTTTTTATTTTCTGAGTAAAAGAGGTATTTCTCCTTTAAGAAAACTGATATTTTTATCAGTATTGGAGGTTTCTTGTTAGGGGCCACTGCTTTTAGCAACTGGTGTTATTTGACTAATTAAGGGCTATTTTTTTAAATGTCTGTATTGCTTGTGTAAACTTTTATTTTTGAGACGGGCATGGATATATTTTTCAGTGTAGTGTTTATGTTCACTTTGTGGCAACCTGCTTGCCATTTGAATACTGTTTCTGCTTTTACTTTGTGAAGGGGCTGGTATAAGAAGTGTGAGTGTAAGTGTGCTGCTGGTCTACACTAAATGACAGTTTACCTTCTGACCGACTCGCTCTAGTAACAATGCTTTTGGCATCTCCTCCTCAGCTACAGCATGGATGTTTACTCCAGACTTGGTGGTTCCAGTCCTGCTGTTCCTAAAAAGAAACGCAAAACTTACCAAAGAGCCCTTGCCATTGGCTCAGTCTACACCTCAGTAGATAGTGGATGAACCTGCATTGGCTATCAGTTGTTCCTCATACCACTCACTGTCTTCTGATGTAGTCCTTTCAGCCACCATGAACTTGGGTTCAGCCAAGTCCTCTGGCTGTTCCAGTGTCCCATATGGGCATGAAAGAACAATCTTCTCTAGGGATGGGAGGCACTCTGGGAGATTCTTCATGGGGTGGCCTTGGCAAGAATTCCCATTAGAGTGGTCAGACGTTCATCCTTCGTCAGTCTTCTTCCACAGGGACACAGATAAAGAAAGAACAAAAGATTAAACATTGTTTATCTTAAGTGCAGTTAAGAAGGATGATTTTTTTTTTTTTTTTTTTTACTTTAGCAACACATTCATTACAGGCTATGAATCCAGGTGTCCAGAAGCCTTTACAGGTGAGCATCCACCCACAAAGAAATTCCTAAGGAAACAGGGTCTGATGATGACAGAGAGAGGGGACTTCTTCCCCAACAGATTATGAAGCCCAACTCTCAGATTGTGAGGAAAATATTAAATCTGATGTCAGTCTTCATGTAATCCTTGACTGTGGATTAGGTTCTGAGCCTTGGAACAGACAGGCCGTTATTCCAGCTTGTGCATTCCAGAAACTCTCAAGCTAGGCTCTACCCATAATACTCCTCACCAAATTACCTCAGATCTCATTTGCCGCTTCGTAGTGCCAGACACATTCAACCAACCTCTCGAGCCTTGGCTTTTCATCTAGCTGTAAGTTAGTTATTTTTCCCTAATATCTACCTTTCAAATTCAGTTATTTTCTATATTTTTATCTACCCACTCCTCTAGTTTCCTTTAGGTGTGTGTGTGTGTTGAATGACCTTTTTCCTCTCTTTTACCATTAGGTACTCTAAGGGGATCTATATTATGTTATCGAAAAATCTAAATGTCGAATAGAACAGCGAAAGTGCCGAAATGTCGAAGGTCCGTTTTTGAGATCGTAGTACAGTGAAGATTGGGATATTTGCCCTATCCTCACTGTAGTGCGATCTCAGAGTTGGAATATATATTTAGTGGTGGGGGTGCAGCCCCCAACAATACCAAATTCAAGTTTCGGCATTTTCGCTCTTATAAGCATTCGACATTTTGTGTCTTCGATGTTATTGTATAGACGCCTCTAAGGTACCATCATTGGTACTTTACCCCCTTTACCTTCAGGTAACCTCCTTTTATCATTGTTGATAATTCCCCCCTTCCCTCTCTATTACACAAAAAAAAAATCTCTCTCGTTTATCTGTGACTGCATATGTGTATCTGTGTGTGTCAGGTGGCCTTAGTTTCTGTAATGGCTGACAAACCCTCCAGTTTAAAGAGGTGTCAAAAGTGTGAAAGGAAAATGCCAAATTCAGATGGACACACCTTTTGTGTTTATTGTCTTGATGCTGTCCATCTTCTGGAAGATTGCGCCATCTGTCATGGGTTTTCTGCTAGAACCCTAACAGAGCGTAAAAATAAGCTCATACCTAAAGGACTTCTCAAATCTGAGTTTGTAGAGGCTGTCTGTGGTCCCAAAACAGAAGCCAGCTCTTTATCTTCTTCAAAACCGAAAAAGCGCACTCATTCGGTTCCACCAGCCTCCTCAGAACCGCCTTCAGAATTGGCCAAGTATCCCACCACGGTGCTGACTGTCTCCTTGACACCATTGGGAAAAGACCCTCTTTCCTCGACACTGACCTCTTCATCTCTGGTATCGGTGCAGACAACTCTTACTTCGGTACCAACGGAATACTGTGTACCGAAGGAGTCTCAGCTGATAGTTTAACAAGGACATCTTATTCACTCTCAATTGACCCATTTGCGGACTATCCTTCGAGTCCATTTTTGGAAAGATGGCCAGCAAGATCTACAAATGCCTCTTCTATTTGGTTGACTAACAGCCTGTCGAAGTCAGACATTATTAGACTGGTTGACCAGCTCCTGATGGCGAGGGAATTGCTTCTATCTTTGGTTCTTAGTCTGGTTAGCTCTGGGGCCTTGCCTTCTTCTACACTCATGCAAATTCCTCCAACTCCAGCCGAGTGTTTGGAGCCCCTGGTATCGACCATCCTGGCTTCAACTGTTTCACTGCCAGCCAGAACTCCTTCTCTGGCACTGATAGTTGCCCTATGCTGTTCTAGTTTGTCGGAATTAGACCTTGTGGAGGGGAGAACTGTTGGGCAGCATTTGCTGGTTGAGCACTTTCTCATAGGGGTTCTGACTTTAAACTCCTTTGAAGAGCCTTTCCCCTCTTTTATTCCTCAGCATCTTGACTGACAGACTCGCCTGTCTGCTGTTCATTGGTTCTGGTTTGCCTCTTAGAAGTTTTTTTTTTTCTTTTTTGTAGATGAGTGCTCACATGTGTGTGCATGGCCATCACTTCTGCTTGAAGAATCTCTGAGGTTTACGCTTTCATTTGTATGAAACCATATTCAGTCTTTAAAAAGGTCAGGTATTACTTAGTAGTAACTCCTGTTCTTGTTGAAAGTACATACATACATACAAACATTTCAAGCATGGGCATTAAATGCCCTTCTAGCTTGCCAATATACCAAAACACTTGATGTTATGTTGTGCCATCTCACCTTCATTCTTGCTGGTTGGGTTCAGAATAGAGTATCAGTTCTGACTCGGCCTATTACTAAAGCTAAAGAGCTTCCACTGGCTTGTGACAATACCCTATCCCATAATGCCTAGGGAAGATGACCCAGATCTTGTTTGCCGCTAAACTAGATTGGGTGCTTTTCTCTGGGCTCAGGCTAAGTGAATTTCTTTTGGTCATAATATTCTATTATTCTAATAGTTTTTCACATAATTATTGTTGTATTGCTATTTAAAGTGTATTTAGACTTTAGTTTGTGCTGATCATATGATTTTTCGCTTGTTGTGTTCTGTTGTGCTTGGCCGTCACTTTCCGCTAGGCCTACAACCCCTATCCTGTCTCTAAAACTTTAGTTTATCCTTTCTGAACCCGTTTAAGTTAGAGGGTTTGTCTTTGTTTTCTGTCTTAGCTCGTTTAAATTAGAGGGCTCCCTCCATTTTCTACTCCCCTCCCTTCAAGAGGTTTTGTCATTTTAGTTAGAGACGTCTCCTCTGACTAGAGGAGATTGTCGTTTTAGTTGGAGACCTCTCCTGTAGTCCCTTCTCTGTGTGTCTATTAAAAAAAAAAAAAAAAAAAGTAAGGTTTTTTTTTTTTTTTTTTTTTTGTAGTTTCCTGTTTTTGTGTGGTGTGCATAATAATTGGATGTTTTTTGGTGGCCTTTCTTATTATTTTTAATATAGTTTTCTCCTGGACAGTGTTGTTCTGGTTATGTTTCTACTACGTACAAGGAAGGGAAAGAAGTGAAGCAGTCAGGCTTCAAGAAGTGTGACTCCTGTACACAGAAAATGTCTATAACTGACGGGCACACTAGTTGTCTATTGCTTAGGTGCAGTACACCTTCAGGATTCCTGCTCCATTTGCCATGGCTTTAGTTTCAGGGTCCTGCAGGAATGCAAGAATAAACTTATAGTTATGGGATTGCTCAAGGGTCCTTTTGCTGAGGCATTGGAAGGAAACCAGACCTCATTTAAATATTCCCAATCCCAAAGGTCTGAAATATCAACAAAAAGAGCTTCTTCTTTGGCTCCTGCTTCTGAGCTGGGAAAAAAGCCATCTAAGGACACGACTTTGGACCCAAAGGCTTTCGGGGCCAAAAACAACACTCCTTCAGTTCCTCATTCACCTCTTTTGCAGTCGGTGGCTGGTAGTCTAAAATTCTTGACCCCCATCCTCTCAATCCTCCAGGAGCCTGTCACGTGGAGCGGGTTGTTAAGAGGTTGCTTGGGACACCGGCTCTAGCCAAGATCCTTTCAAGTCGAGCCCATAAGGAAGTGGAATCAACATCTGTTACTTCCTATCTTCTGTTTCTCCTCCGACCCGAGTGGTTTCAGAGCCAGAGTGTTTGGATGTCTTTGTGGTGGAACCATTGGGTCTGAGACTTACCCCTGGGTTTTTGGTCCCGACATCTGCTCCGACCTCTTTGGTACCATCTTCTGTCAAGGGATCTGGGAGTTGATGCTCCCCTGTCGGGTCCGGAGAGTAGAGTCGGATCGGACCCGAGCCTACCTCTTGGGGCATTAGCCGGATCCAGGCACTCTTCCCACAAAAGTGCCGCTGTCTGCCTCGGTACCACCCCCCCAGGCATAGAGAACCAGTGCCCCAGGATGCTCCATTGGGTGAATCACTCTCTTCTGAAACCAAGGACCCCTCAGGAGAAGTCCCTTGGAAGAGAACTTGTAAGAGGAAACATCTAGACTCCCCTGAGGAGTCTGTCACATCGGATACAGATTTAGAGGATTGAGAAGGGTCCCCACGGTCACCCTCTGAGGATGTCTCCTTCTCAGACATCCCAGAGACCCTAAAGCAGAGAGGTGGCTGGAAGACCTTTCCCCTTCTGAGGATGAGTCCGTATACCTGGAGACATTTGGATCTTGACCCTCCACCTCTTGGGTATCTCCGCCTTTTGATCAGTTCCTTGGTGTAATCTGTCGAAAGGCATGGGGCTCTCCAGAATCTGTGGAACTTGTTTCAAGGAGGCCCAACAAATTCAGAACCACCCCTTCCAACAAAGAATTCTTGACCAAAGGTGTCCCGGTAGATGCTATGGTGGTGGTGGTGGCGGCCACCAAAAAGGAGTTAGCTGAGACTTCCTTTGTCCGTCCGCTGAATAAGGAATCTTGAACAATGGACAGGTATGGGAAGCATATGTTCTCGTCAGCAGCCTTTACTCTCAGATCACTGAACTGTTTAACTCATTGTACCAGACTTCAGAAGGATCTCCTGAAGGAGCTAGGAGATGCCCTCCAAGGTTCTACAGCTGCGGGAGTGTCAGACAAGGTGACCTCTCAGCTTGCTACCTTAAGTTCTATAGTCAACTCCTCCATGAGGCTCATCTCTTACACAGATGATGGAGCGAGTTGGGCAGCAGGCACAGGAATAGCTCTGAGGAGACATTCCTGGATGTGCCTTTGTGTGTTTGCTGAGCCTTTCAAGTCTTCCTTCATAAATGGCCCTTTTGACGACTCATCATTGTTCGGGCCAAAAGTTAAAGAGACTGACCAGGTGCAAACAAGAAGGTAAAACTCTGTCTGCTGTAGGAATATGTTTTTCCGTCTCTATCAGGCCTTATCCCAAATGCCAGAAGGGTGGGAAAATGTGGTTCTGTAAATCCCAAAGATTTTCGCCAGACGCACGTGGTGACTTTTCCCCCAGGGGGTTATGGGGAAATAATTGAAGACGCCGACCTCACCGCAGAGGGGTCCACAAAATCATGGCGACAGAGATACATTCTCTGGCAGACCCTTCCAGCGCTCCTGAAAGGATGCCTGCCTGCCCACCTCTGGAGGCAGACTACCACTGTACCCAAAAGCCTGGCTGAACATCACTCAAGACAAATGGGTACAGTCTATAATATCTAGGGGATACAACATACCCTTCTCATTCCCACCCCCACAAGCAAGATCAGTCCCAGAAATTCTACCGTGTCAAAGGGATCAGGCAACCCTAGAGGTACAAAGGTTGCTAAGAAAAAGTCATCCATGAAGTCCCCACAGACCAAATCACATCCGGAATTTACTCAAGGTTCTTTTTAGTTCCAAAGAAAACAGGGGACTGGAGACCCATCTTGGATCTCAGCAGGCTGAACAATTCCATAAAAAAAAGCTAAGTTCTGGATGGTGACACGGCAGTCTATACTCCCTTTTCTGGGACAAGACAATTGGAAGCGCTCAGTTGATCTTCAGGATGTGTACTACCATATAAAAATGGACAGGTGATCCAGGAGATATCTACACTTCCAGCTGGGAGCCAGCCATTACCAATTCAGTGCTCTGCCCTTTGGCCTTACTACAGCCCCCAGAGTGTTTACCAAATGCATGGCAGTAGTCACGGCTCACCTGAGGTGTCTAGGATTACAGGTGTTTTCGTACCTAGATGACTGGCTCCTGACCGCCACCACCGAGCATCTACTAACCAAAGTAAGAGACACCACCATCCATCTATGCCTGGAACTGGGCATTTCCATAAATTTCAAAAAATCTGCCTCGCTGCCATCACAGCATATTACATTCATAGGAGCAGACTTGAACACCAAACACATGATAGCAAAATTGCCTCACGACAATGTACAGACACTGCGACATCAAGTGTCCATCTTGCTCTTGAAGAAGAAAGTACAAGCAAATTTTGTTCTAAAAGTCTTGGGCACTATGGCAGCTGCTATAACAGTAGTACCTCTGGCAAATCTACATATGAGAGTCCTACCGTGCTTACTCTCTGCTCAGTGGTCCATGCAGGAGTTGCCCATGTCCCACAAGATCTTCATCACAGACTCCTACAGGAAGGACCTATGCTGGTGGCTCCAATCTACACAGGTAACTATAGGCAGACTGTTCACACTTCCTCAACCAGTAGCTACAGTGACCACGGACACTTCCCAGATAGGATGGGGGGGTATTATCTGGGAAAGACCGTTCAAGGAACTTAGCAAGAACATGAGTACCATTTGCACATCAATGTCCTAGAGATGACAGCGGTGCTTCTGGCATTGGGGGCATTCCATAACTCTCTTCCACCAGGTACGATTGCAGTACAGACAAGCAATATGTCTGTAGTGTGGTACATCAACAAACAAGGTGGAACCAGATCCTACCCCCTCTGGCTCAAAGAGTATGGCAATGGGCAATCTCTTCTCAACATTTTCTGATTGCAATGCATATTCTGGGGAAATGCAACATAATAGCGGACAAATTAAGCAGAGCAATTATGATGCCTTATGAGTGGTCCCTGAAACAGGAAGTTGCGAGCCAAATTTTTTGCAAGTGGGGCCAGTCTTGCTGGGAACTCTTTGCCATGTCCATGAACACCAAATGCAGCAGTAACTTTGCTCTAATCCTCCCTCCGGGGGAGTCCCCAAGGGACGTACTTGTTCACGATTGGCCCCCGGGACTTCTTTATGCCTTTCCCCCATTTCCACTCATCCCCAAAGTCCTACAGAAAGCCAAACCATTGAGTTGCAGGTTAATTCTTATTGCTCAATACTGGCCTTATCAGATCTGGTTCTCTTTCCTATGGCCCCATCTCGCAGAGGAGCCATGGATTCTGGACCCGGTACCAGATTTTCTGACTCGTCAGTCAGGAATGCTCCATCCCTCTATTCAAACCCTCAAACTGACAGCTTGGCTGCTCCGCTTCCAATCTTAGCCAGGCTTCCAGACATATCCCCTGCAGTGTGACACATTATGGTTTCATCTCAAAAAACAACAACTAGAAAACTGTATGGTAGCAAATGGAAAAGGTTTTTTGTTGGGCTTCCAAGAATCACATAGACCCCTTCACAGCCCCTGCAAGTACAATTTTAAATTTCTTAGCAGAGATTTTCACTGAAGGTGCTGCAGCAGCTACTGTACGAGTACAACTAGCCGCCATCTATAACTACCACATAGGAGACATGGGATCAAACATAATGTCTCACATATTGTGCAAAGCCTTCCTGAGAGGTACTTTTCTACTAAGGCCCTCCAATAAGGGAACCACTACCTCCTTGGGACCTCGATTTGGTACTGAGTACCCTGATTCTCCCACCATACGAACCAGCCTCCTCTTGCCAACTGAAATTTCTGACCTGGAAGACTATCTTTTTAACAGCCATTATTTCAGCGATGGGGGTTTCAGATTTCCAAGCTTGGTCCATACACCCTCCCTATTTAGTTTTTCACAAAGACAGAGTTTCTCTTAGAACAAATCCTTCATTCCTTCCCAAAGTATGTTCTGAGACCAATTTGAATCTGTCCATTGACCTGCCTTTCTTCTTCCCAGACTATGGCAACAAGGCAGAATATAAACTACATCAAATGGATGTCCACAGGCAGTTACATTTCTACTTGCATAGAATGAAGGAGTGTAGAAAATATGACCAGCTATTCATCTCCTTCTCAGATAACAGAAAAGGTGCACCAGTTTCAAAAGTTACCTTGTCAAAATGGCTTGCTAACACTATTACCTATGCATATAATTCTCAGCATGATCAACTGCCAGGAAAGATTAGAGGCCACTCAACAAGAGCCATGTCTACTTCGACTGCCTTTCAGGCCAGACTACCTATGGACTCAATCTGTGCTGCAGCCACATGGGTCAATCCTCATACCTTCATCACTCATGACAAAGTAGATGTGGCCTCCATACGAGGGCTTCCTTTGGTTCCACTGTTCTGAAGAGCTTATTCCCTTGAGCCACCCGAGAAAGAAGGTGCTGGGGACGCTGTCCCAACCAGCAAGAATGAAGGTGAGATGGGACAACATAACATTAAGAAGTTATGTACTCACCATAATGTTCCATGTTTGTTATCCATAATCTCGCCTTCATTCTCGATTCCCACCCTCCTTCCCCCAACCTTCACTCGTGGAGAATCGAGAGGAAATTTTTATTGGTGATAAAATGTTCTCTGCTGCCCTTTTTGCCTCATGAGACATAGGCTAAGAATTATTACCATTGCTTTTAGTGTATGTTTTCTAATACATTGGTAATCCGCAAACAAGATCCGAGTTATCTTCCCTGGGCTTTATGGGATTAGGGTATAGCCTCAAGCCAGTGGTAGCTGTTGAGCTTTAGTAATAGGCCGAGTTGGAACTAATACTCTGTTCCGAACCCAACCAGCAAGAATGAAGGCGAGATTATGGACAACAAACATGGAATGTTATGGTGAGTACATAACTTCTTATTCCCATAATGTGTCCAGGCTCTTCTTGAAAATATCTAAACTATTAACTTCCTTTAATATAATTTGGTAGTCTGTTCCATGCATCAGCTACTCTGTCAGAGAACCAATTATTACACTTTTCATTCCTATAGAATATTCTACGTAGGTTGTCTGTTGATTCTCTAGTACCTTTTGTTAACCCCAGACATTCCCAGAGGTAGTTGTCTCTAAATGCCCCATATACCGTGAATAAGATCTTCTCTTAGATATCTGTAAGAGACACTGTACAAGTTCAGATATTTTAGTCTTTCATAGTAACTTAAATGTTCACATCTGTGGATACCCTTGGTATAGTTCCACTGTACTCTTTCCAGTTTACTCGTCCTTGTTTTCTTATAGGGTTTCCATATTGTTATTCCATACTCAAGCTTGAGTCTAATGTAACTAACAAACAATAACTTCATAATTTCCAATTTCCTAGACTTTATACATTTATACAACCTATAGTTCTATAAATATCATTAACAAATTTATTGATATGATTAGAAAAACTCATAGCCATATCTACCCATATACCAAGGTCCTTAAACGAGTCTACAGTTTCAATCGCTGTGTGCTGTATTAAATATTCACGTTTCAATTTCTACCTCCCAAATCTCATATGCTTAGTTTTTGATGTATTTATCAGCATGTTATTCTCCTGTACCCAAATGGTCAGTTTAATCAAGTTATTTTGCAGGTATGCCTTATCTGTAACGCATGTAATCAGTTTACCCAGTTTCATGTCATCTGCATATAGACTGTAGAACACCTCAGATGAAAAGGTTAGGTCTGAAAGATACAATCTAAACATGTAAGGGGTTATGACCGAGCCATGTGGGACACCCTGACTGTAACCAATGACTTCACCTGTCCCGTTGCTGTATGATACTTGCTATGTCCTATTTGTAAGCCATGCAGCTATCCATCTTATCAAGAGTAGATCAATACCTAGTTCTAATTTATTGATCAGTGTTTTTTGTACGACTCTGTCAAATGTTGAAGTTAAATCTATATAAATTACATCACAGCACATTTTTGTTTCATTCATATCTGCTATTATATTATTATAAAACATCATGTTACAGGTGGTAATCTATTTTCAACATATGCATGCTCATCTTCACTAAATTATTTGTTCCTACTGGTTTCTAGTATCTCACTAAGAGCTAGCTGACATTAAATTATACACATTCTTTTCTCTACAATACCCTCCTGAAATGTCAACCTACTCTGCCTTGCCTGGCACCTGCAGTTAAAATCGTTCTACTATAGCTAGCAAACTACGCTTAGCTGATACGTTTTCTGCTGCACTCACCTCTTTAGCTCTTCCCGGCCCGTTTGCCCTGAGGGCTCACTCCGCTCCCCTACCCTGCCCCCAGCTCCCACCCACCCCCAGTGCTCTCAGCTTTATTCTCCCATTATCACACACCCACAGCTCAATTTGCAAATACCTTTCCGCTGCTCATTACCTCTCCCACATAAATCCCTCCCTCATACACTCCTACACTCTCTTTTAAAGTCAATATTTCTCACTCGTCATAATCCTTACCTCCCCATCTCTTCTCTAATATGTTCTCTTTAAGTCACCACTACTCCCATGCCCCTACCTCTTTCTTCTCTTCTTAATTCCCTTACACCAGGCTACATCATATTCCTCCCAGACATGCCTTATACTCTATCTCACCTTCCCTCATTCAAACAAATACTCTGCTCCTATTCCATCCTAAAATCTTCTCCTCTAAAGCCAAGATAATGTCTCCTACTCTAATTTATAACCTTTCCAAACCTACACCTTACAAACCTAAATGCCAAAAGGATGTCTCCCTCTTCTTACTAATGCTAGCAGGTGATATCCA
The DNA here is from genome assembly GCF_019279795.1 of Protopterus annectens. Lineage (NCBI taxonomy): Eukaryota > Metazoa > Chordata > Ceratodontiformes > Protopteridae > Protopterus > Protopterus annectens. Next base: position 693,881,560 of record NC_056748.1, on the reverse strand, counting down.
CCCTAATCCTGGCCCCATTACATGTAACAACTCCAATAATCCCACAACCCACATAATACCCTAAGGATCTTTACAATTAATGCTCAAAGTCTTAGTAATAAATCTCACCTATTTCAGTCCTGGCTAAGCCATAACCAACCTGATATCCTAGCTATATCTGAAACCTGGCTCAAACCTTCCATCTCTGATTCAGAAATCCTGCCCCAAGGTTTTCACATTCTCAGAAATGACAGAATTAATAAAAAAAGGTGGCGGCTCTGCCCTAGTATATTCCAATCTTCTCACCTTAATACCACAATTCTAGAACACAGAACTAACCGCTGGACTACTAAAATTAAACAGGCACACAAATATCTGCTTCATTGCCCTCTATATCTCCCCTGGAAATAATATATCGATACTAGAAGAAATTCTCCTATGGGCTTCCACAGAAATCAACTATGAAACTTACATTTTAGGAGATGTAAATATTGATTTGAACAAACTCAATTGCCCCTCCCCCTCCCTAGCCATTAATCTCTATAATTTCACTCAAACTATCCTCACTATCACCCGACCTAACAAAAATAATCCCCCAGGATCCAGCTTAGACTGGATTCTTGTCTCTAACCCTAACAGAATAACCAACTCTGGCACTATTCCTGATACCATTAGTGACCCTCTCCCTGCCTTTATCCATCGCCCTACTACCTCTTCCCCTTACCAGCATCAATTTATCCAAACTCGCAACCTTAGAAACTTCAACCCCATTACCTTCTCTAATTTATTCAAACAAATGAGCTGGCACATGCTAAACTCCCTACCCCTTGATAAAGCTATAGACCATTTCAACACTGTCTTCCTTGATACTTTAAACTCCGTAGCTCCCCTAAGAAATAAAAGGATCAAATATAATTCAGCTCCTTGGCTTACCAAAGAGACCAAACAAATTATGCACCAAAGGGGCAAACTATGGAAACTTCACCAAAAAAATAACCCGCCCAACACATTACTTCAATACAAACAGCTCCGCAACCTTGCTAATCAACAAAGTCAAAAAAATTTACTACACTAAGCTCCAGTCTAACAACCGTAATAATCCTAAACAGTTCTGGAAGTCTGTAAACTCACTTCTCCATCCAGGCTCAAAAACTAATCCCTGCCCCAACCCTAGCAAAGCTGACCTTGAACTAGGCTCTGAATTTAATTATTTCTTCATCGAAACCATTTCTGCCCTCACTAAATCCTTTCCTAACAATAACCCAGCTAATCCTCACCCTCCCCAGCCAATCCCACCAAACAACCATCCTCCTCTATTCGAGCTCAAACCTGTCTCTGCAACTCTCATAAAAAAAAAAACTCCTATCCAAACTCAAACTAATGTACCCGACAACATCCCCTTATCCTATCTAAAACTTGCTGCAGATGGGATCGCTCTCCCAATCAGTATCATTATAAACAGATCAATAAAAGAATCCTACGTCCCCAAACTCTGGTGCTCAGCCTTCCTCCTCCCTCTCCACAAGGGAGGAAAAAATACTTGCATCTCAAACTTCCACCCTATTGCCTTACTCTCCCCGATCTCTAAAATCCTTGAAAAGTGCATCCACCTTCAACTTAATGCCATTCCTCACCCAAAATAACCTCCTCACACCCACCCAGCATGGCTTCTGCCCTGGCCACAGCACCAACATGGCCCTAATCTCTTTCTTAGATACCATTAATAAAGCCAGAGACTCAGGACAGCTAGTATCTACTGTTCTACTCGATCTGTCCAAGGCTTTTGACACTATCTGCCATAACCATCTTCTTTACCATCTCTCTAACCTTCACATCTCACTAAAAACTCTTTCCTGGTTCTCCAGCTACCTATCAGACAGATCTCAGGCTGCCAAATGGAAAAACACCATCTCTTCCTTTTTACCCACCCCCACTGGTGTCCCACAGGGATCCATCCTTGGTCCTATGCTATTTAACATCTTCATCAATAACTTCCACACTGCTTTTCCTGACACCAAAATCATTCAATATGCAGATGACTCTACCCTAATCTGCTCTGCCTCAAACCTCCCTGAACTGCTGTCTAAAACCCAAACTGCCTTCTCCAAAACTGAAAACTGGATGCACCAAAACCACCTCCCTCAATGCTAGCAAATCCAAAATTATTCTATTCTCACCCTCTAAGAACTACTCCTTCAACAAAAGTGACTTCAAAATCCTCAGCCAAACAAACACACCTATAGAAGTCGTCCTTTCCGCTAAACGTCTCAGCATAATTGTTGATTAACAACTAAAGTTCGATATACATGTACAACAAAACATTAAAAAAAAACACCAAAAGCTAGGTATGTTGTATAGGAACAACCACTTTCTCTCTAACACAACAAGGCACACTCTGGCCTCTACTTTTCTCCTTCCTTCCTTACTATATATGGTGCACCTCTCCTAATCAACCTGTCTTCCTCTACCACCTCTTTACTAGAAAGCTGCTACAATAAAATCGCTAAATTTGCCTCCAAATCCAAAAACTCCACTCATCACTGCCTCTCCCTACAATCCCTGAACTGGCTAGAACTACCAAACCACTTAGATTACCTACAACTCTCCATAGCACACTCACTCAGATTTTATCCTACTAAATGTCCTGCTCTAACTAATATCCTTCCACCTTATATTCCCAACAGAGCCCTTAGATCTGAACATCAGAACTTAATTTCTATCCACAAACCTAAACATCCTGCCAGCCAGCTGCTCCTCTCCTATGCCCTTGGCAACAAATGGAGCTCCCTCCCTTCCCCACTAAGAACCATCCCAAACACTGAAAATTTCAAGGCCCTACTTTTCAAACACCTGCCTACTAAACGGAAATGCCCCTGCCTCCTTCCTACTTAATCTGGGACCACTTCTAGTATAAGAGTCTCCTCATTCTGATACATTTACCCTATCCTCCTCCCATAGACATATTCCTACAACTATATCTATCTCTCCCTGCAATCTCCTGCAGCTTTATCCCTCTTCTTAACTACTTCTACCCCTAGAGCTAGATTTGCTCACCAAAACTGGTAAATACTACCTAATCCTTCTACTCCAACAGCTATACTTGCTCAACAAAACTTGTAAATACTACACAATCCTTCTACTCCCAGAACTATACCTGCTCAACAAAACATGTAAATATTGTAAATATTGAGCACTAATTTCTATCTCTAATACTTTCACTCAAAGCGCTACCACTATTTCTCCTTCCTACAACCTTAACTATCTTTTAGGAATCTCTAAGAATTACTGCTATACTATGCAAATGTAATAACCATAACTTAATGTAAAAAAAAACAAAATTTTAATCAATTTCAATATGAATTGTACTCTCATGCGGTCCTGTATTCCTTGAAATCGTATTTTGCAAACTGTTTAATGCTTTCTAAATTCTTGATTGTGTTGAAATCCTGTATGTAATATTTTTTTATGCATTTTCGGAGCTTTTCTCCCCGGGCCTCCACTGAAAATGGGCCATGTTGACCCAGTGGACTTCCCTGGTAATCAAACTGGAATAAATAAATAAAATAAATATATGGTTTCAAGTCCCAACCTATCCAAGTCTGGCAATAACTTATCCAATATTACCTTCTCCATTATTTTTCCACAACATGAAAGTAGACTTATGGGTCTATATGACTCTGGGTTTGTCCTACTATCCTTTCCCTTAAAGGCAGGTTTAATAAGTGCATGTCTCCAATCTTGAGGACTCTTCCCATATTTTTATGACCTATTGAATAATAGATATAATGGTACCGTACGTTCTTGCTGAAGGGTTCTCATGTCATTGTCACTAATTCCGTCTCCTCCCTGTGCTTTGTTTGGATCCAGTTTGCTCAGTTCTTTTTCAATATAATCTAACTTGATTCCAGTGTCTGAGGTTACCTGGATGTCAGTAAGACAACTTATCACTCCTTTTGTGGAGCCAAACTATTTTGCATAAGATTTTCTAAATATATCTATAATCTGTTGTCTGAGAATAAATTTTAGAATCTGCACACAGTTTATCAATTTGTATGTCTTTACTTCTTCCACATCTTATGCATCTATAAAAAGGTTTCTTATTATGCTCAATATCTTTGTATAAATTTTCTTCAATTTTTTTTTTATCTTGTCTCACACTATGCTTAATATGTTTGTCCAGCTTGTTTATTTTAGTTTTCAAAGTTGTAGCTTGACCTCTCTTCCATTTCTTACTTTTTTTGTCTCTCACCTTAATCAGATATTTTGTTCTTATGGAAATATATCCCCCAGATGTTGTATGCCTAGATCCTGATGTTAAATGTTAAAATTTTTTTGATTTTGTGCACTCGAACAATTTCTCTTTCAAACCTTTCCACATTCCATCTGCAGTTTTTTTTTCCAATGAACACCTCACTCCAGTTAGTTTTACATAGTGACTGTTTTTGCTTCAATCTGTAATTATACAATTCCTCCCCTAAAACGTGCACGCTGATTGGCCAGCCCAACCAGCGTGCCCGTTGTAAATCCGTCAATATACAAACGGAAAAAGGTCCGGTCGCCCGGACTTTTTCCGTTAGTATAAAACACTGTCTCGCTATGTTAAAAGAGTTTAACATAGCGACACAGGTTTAAAAAAAGCAACGGAGATCTCCGTTGCTTTTTTTAAAGCTGTCTCGCCATGTTAAACTCCTTTAACATAGCGACACAGTGTGTAACGGAGATCTTGCGATCTCCGTTGCTTTTAACTGTCTCGCTATATTAAATGGGTTTAACATGGCGAGACAGCTTTAAAATAAGCAACGGAGATATCCGTTGCTTATTTTAAAGCTGTCTCGCTATGTTAAACCCATTTAACATAGCGAGACAGTTTTTTTAAAAAAAAAGCAACGGAGATCGCAAGATCTCCATTGCTTTTTACTGTTTCGCTATGTTAAATGGGTTTAACATAGCGAGACAGCTTTACAATAAGCAACAGTGATCTCCGTTGCTTATTTTAAAGCTGTCTCACTATGTTAAACCCATTTAACATAGCGAAACAGTAAAAAAAAGCAACGGAGATGTTGCTTTCTCCATTGCTTTTGCCCACAGCTCTGATGTACTGCGCAGGCGCGCAGTACATCAGAACTGCCGCAGAATACCAGACAGCTGCGGAAGGGCAGTAAAGAGGCATTATACAATGCCATTATTTAAGAAAAGTAATTATTTATTTTCTTAAATAATGTCATTGTATAATAGCAATAACCCACTTCTGGGTGTGGGTAATGCTGGATTTACCCACGGTTGGCTTTGTTTGGTCCCTCGGGCTTCGCCCTCGGGACCAAACCACGCCAACCATGGGTAAATCCAGCATTACCCACACCCAGGCGTGGGTTATTGCTATAATAACCTTCTGTGCATTGGTTTAGATTTCAGTTTGGCAGAATTATCTAGCAACAAATTATCTTTATAACCCCATGATCACTGTACATTAACGGTGGTAAAACTTGAAGTAACAGTGATTTCTTTAGGAACACAAACAATGTCTCGTATGTTCCATCCCCTGGTAGTTTTTTTTTTTTACAATCTGAAGCAGTTGTTGTTTCTGAATATATGTTGTGAATACTTTCCTTACTAATGTTGTTGAATAAATATTATTCCAGTCTGTTTCTGGTAAATTTAAGTCACCAGCTAATGTTATTCTTCCCTCCTGTGTTTCATGCAAGAAATGTTTGAATTTGTTTAGGGCATCTGAACTCGAGTTTGATGGTCTATACAGTCCCACAATTGTTACTTGTTCCAGAGTTGTCTTTATTGTCACAGATACACAGTCTATAGTATTGGTGTTATCACTGAACATGTAATAATCACAGGCCTCATAACTGTCTTTAATCCTTGTCATAACACCTCCACCTGAAGTTTTGTTAGAATGTCATTTATCCTCTTGACAGAACTGGTTTCCAGTCATTGTTCTTTAACCACGTTTCACAAACAGTAACAACATTAATCTTGTGGGAATGTAGCAAATTTTCCAAAAAAAAATGTATTATTAATTCTTCTAACATTAACAAACATCAGAGATGTTAGATTTTCGACCTGGCAAAAATCCTGCCTAGTGTTTGTCAAATATTGCAAAATATCTGCTGCAAAAATTCTCTTCCCTAATCTTGACAAATGTATGCCATCCTGTCTAAACACGTGTGCCCAAAAAAAACTAGGCTTGGATGGTCTACACATTTCCATTTTTTAAAACAGGACATTTTTTCCATGTAAGTATTTACTCCAAAAATCTTTTCATTCACAGTGACGTGACTATCCTTTCTATGTGCGATTTGTGAAAAATATGTCCTAATTCCAGTACAAGCTATACTGTCTAAGAGGGCTGTCAGTTCCCTACTAACAGTCCGAGAATCCTTGTGGATGAGATCATTTGTACTGACATGAATAAAAACAGATCAGTACTTCCTTACATTAAGGTGTCCCAAGGCGTGTCTCGCATCTTCTGTTTTTACTCCTGGCAAGCGTAACACTATTCAATGTTCATTATCTTCTGTGCAAATATAAGTATCAGTTAACCTAATAACTGAATATCCAATTACAAGAGTATCTTTTCTGACCAGCTCTAAAGAATCTTCAATTTCTAACACAGTAATATCTGCTCTATCAATTGTTACACAGGATAGCTCTTTATCACCATAGGTCTTATTAATCACACCATTTTCATTGTGTATTAAATTCTCATCCATAGGGCGGCCACGGTGGTGCAGTGGTTAGCATTGCTGCCTCACAGCAAGAAGTTCTCCGTTTCGATCCTCAGCTGGGGTGCCTTCTGTGCGGAGTCTGCATGTCCTCCCTGTGGTCGCGTGGGTTTCCTCCGGGTGCTCCGGTTTCCTCCCACATCCCAAAGACATGCTGCAGGTGGATTGGACACTCTAAATGGGCCCTAGGTGTGCGTGTGAGTGTGCCTTCTGCGGAAGGTTGGGCGCCGGGCTGGCAACTCGACACTGTAAAACTCCACTGCCATTCAATGTGCGGACAAGGTGATCCGCTGTGGCGACCCCTAACCGGGAAAAAGCCGAAAGAAGAAGAAGATTAAATTCTCATCCATCTGGTATTGTAAATCCACAGCTTGAGCCATGTAGTCAACAACTGTCTTTCTCTTCTTTTTTCTTATAGTAATGTTCTTCAATCCTTCCACGTTTGATTTTGATTTCTTGTTTTACACTTGCCCCTTGCCTGTTTTTTTCTACCTTCCATTTTGGAAAAATTATGCTTTTTTTCTGTAGACCAAAGGTTTTCTGATAGAAAAATACTATTTCCTGTAACCTGTGTATTATATAACAAAGCAGTGTCCTTTTCAGTATGTTTTCTCTTTACTTTACAGACATTAATCAGTTTATTTTTCTTCCTTATTTGTTATGAATTTCTTCCTTTTTCTTTTTTTGTTTCCTTCTAAACAATCCGGATCCTTAAATTGCTGAATACTTGTATCCAGAACTCCAAAGTTGTCAGGGGCATTGTCTTGTTTCATAGTGTTTGAATGATCTTTACAGACAATAGATGCATCGTTTTCTAAATGTCTTCTATTTGTTCTTTACCCAACATTATTTATCTCACCAGTTCAGTCATTAATATATGAAACAGCAGTTCTCCAAGCCATGCCAATTGCACAAGTGTAATCATCATTAAGTCTAGATTTGGTAAGCAAATCATCCAACTTTTGACATGAGGAACACAGATCACCAGTGTTATTAGCTGTTACTTTTAACTACATGTAGCATTTATTACACTGTACAAGATATTTGTGCATTAGCAAATCATTAATTGCATTCTCATTTAAGGAATTCATATTCAGCGTCAAGCAAAATATTGTAAAAGAAAAGAATAATCAAAATCAGTAACCACAGAATTCAAAGAAAACTTAAATCAACTTCTGTGACAAAAATCACACAAGCAATATATAACTAAATATTAAAGTAAGTACAGTAAAGTTATTCTGGCCGTACAAGCTTTGCAAGCCAGACAAAAGCTGTAATTCCTTTACGTCATGCATTAGCTTCTGCTCACTATTGCTCGCACTCGCACTTCTTTTTAACAGTAAAAATCAATAAATCACAAACCAATGTAGGATTGTTTAGATATGCTCTGTATTTTCTTTTCTGAAGTCTTTGTGAATTTATAACTGTCTAGGCCCCTTGGGATGGCTAGAGCTTGCCTGTCTAAAACCTATCCCTTTCAAACAACCAACAGTGAAATTAAAGGTACAACAACAAATATGAATCAGAGTAAATCTTGTTAACAACCTATCCATTCCTACCTACAAACAGTGAAAAATAGCAATAAATAAAATATAAATTCAAATAAAACTTCTCTTACCAGTCAACTCCATAGTAAATCACAAATTGTTTGGATATGTCTGAATTATCCTTCAACCAGTCTTCTCAGAATTTTGTACCCTGTATATGCATCATCAGCTCAGGTTATGCTTGAAGGGGAGGAGTGAAGATGTGGCTTGCAGTATCTTTAGCAAACATTTTCTTAATGGCTTGCTAGTTGCATTGCATTTTCCTATCACATGGCTCACAACAGGCTGGAAGGTACTTCTGTAAATGGCCACTTTACAAGGGGCATGACTGCTTCCATTGTTTGCTTTCAACTATGTCTTCTTTATGGACATTTGTACAGTAGGCACTTGGTTGTTGGGTCCCACCTGCATTATGATTCCAGAAAGTCGGGCCTCCTTTGGCACCCTGATGTTAAAAGTATTTGGCCTACTGTGTCCTGATTGTTTGACAGTTCTCTTAGTTTGCCACTGTTTGGGATTTTGTTTCCAATATTTATTCACTGCAGAAAGCCTCCAAGGAAAATATAAGAAATGTGCACTCACTGTATGATTTGATTAGTGGGAGAACTTTCTTCATTCGGCAGTACTTTTATTCTCCCTTCCTACCTGTTTCTGGAATGATTCCACCCCCAGTGACTGTTTTCCAGGTTTCAAGAATGTAAACAGTGGAGAGACTTTGATTAAAGAAGTTAAGTAGTTGCTCTGATAGGCCATATTTGGCAGTAATAATCAGGCCGTAATAATCAGGCAACTGTGGTATATTATCGGAACCCATGGATGATGTGTTTGTAGGTTTTGAGAGGGCTGAGAGAACTTGTTCCACATTAATTAAATAAATGGCCTGGACTGCGAAATTTTGTTGAATACCTATAACTGTGTGTATAGTAAAATCTGCCCTAAATTTGTCAACAAGGATATTAACTTGAAGTTTATGTTGAACTGAGTAGAAGGGTTGGGCAAAGTCTCCTAGCCAGGTGCAAGTGTCCAGTAGAAGGAATGTATGCCATTGTGTTCATGGACAAGAAAATAAAATTGGCAAACTGGGGAATAGTATAAGAGAAATTCAAATCAGTTATTCACAACAGAAGTTCATGTTGTTTGTTGAGTACATATGTTCTTTTTCTGCATGTATTTTAGTTCTTTTGACAGTAATAAAACTTGTATGTCTTATGGCTTTCTAATAAATGTGTATAACCCTTATCCATATCTTTTCTAGGTCCATGTTGGAGGCAGTCTAGCAGCATTAGGAGGCAAACTGTATGTCTCAGGTGGATATGACAACACATTTGAGCTTTCTGACGTAATGGAAATATATGATCCACAGACTCGAACCTGGACCATTGCAAGCAGACTGCCTCAACCTACTTTCTGGCATGGAAGTGCCAGTATCTTTCGCCAGTTCATGCCACAGACCCAGTATGGCTTTGAGGGTGTTGTTCTGGACAATGTAAATAATGAGAATAATGCTGTAAACCTCAATCGGCACAATCGGAACCATTTACCAGACCAAAATCTTAATGACTTGCATTAGATGGTCCAAGGAAAAGAAATATGCATTTCTCCACTTTAGATGAGTACTTGATTCTTCATGTTTTTTTTCTTTCTGGAGTGCCTTCTGTGATGTGTGTTTCCATGTAGGTCTCTTCTTTCCTTCCACATCCCAAAGGCATGCACATAGATGTGTTTGCACTATCTGCATATTTTGAAACTAACATCCCATCCAAGATTGCTTTTGTGCCTTACACCAGTTGCTTTCTGGAATAAATTCCATCTCCTCTGCAGCAAGTGACTAGGATGAAGTGGATATCGGAAAATGAAATGAGCAATGCAAGATTTATCAACTGAAGTATATGCAGTGCACCCCTAAACTGCTATTGTACAGAAGATAGGCACCCTTCTCACAGTATGGTTACATCTACATAATGCTGAAAGAAAGAATGCCCTTTTTCCTTATGTTTGCAGCAGTGGCATGTAATGAATGTTTGTTCATTCCTTCTCTGTATTTCATGACATAGTAATATTTCTGATGGCACTGACATCACTGGGTCAGAAGAACAATGAAGGCACTGTCTGCATGACGAAAGTTTGGATTTGCAACAGCATAGAAGTTTAGCTGTGACATTTGGGATTTTAAAATAGTTACTTGCATAGATACTTAAACGTTAGATCTTTCATTAGGCAGCTTGAAGAAGATAATGCAGAGCTGAATGTTTCTTACTTTCCTTTTTTAAATTTTATTGTATTTAAACAGTGCTAATATAAATAACAATGTCCCATAGGAAATAACACATTGTATGTTTACTTGTAATGGGAAAATGCATCTGATGATTTGAATTTTTGAGAGCTCTGAATCTATGCCAGAAGCACTAGCTACTAAGGCTATGTGTGTGTGTGTGTGTGTGTGTGTGTGTGTGTGTGTGTGTGTGTGTGTGTGTGTGTGTGTTTTGTCTGTGTTGTGTGTCCACACATACATCCTTGCAATATATAGATGCTAACTGAGAGCCACTTATACAGAATAACCTTCTCTTCTACATTTGGTCTTGAGGTATACTAGTGAGGAAGTTTGAGTAAGCTGCTTGCTTGAATTGAGAATAAAACAGTGGCATCCCTGAATTTATATCCTAATAGAGTTCATTCATGGCTGTTGATATATTCTCTTCCCCACTGAAGAAGGCAAACTTTTATATGTTGTCCTCTCTCAGAAATTCAGATTACTTTTGCATGCTATCTTTCTTCAGCTACAACTCCATAATAACACTTATTATTGTTTCTTCTCAGAACTGAGAAGCATTAGCAGAACATGTTGCACAACAGGTAGCACGTACCTTTGGTGCAGAAGACTGTGGGTTCTCTTCTCACACCAGGTAGATTGATTGCTGACACAGCAGTACACCATAAGGGGGTGCTGCACTCCTGAATCTGCCCTCCTCTCAGATTAGATGTTAAACCGAGGCTCCATCTCTTTGAGCTGGTGGTAGTTCAGGTGGATGTAAAAGACCCTATGGCACCTATTGAAAATAGTAGGGGATATCCTTTGATTCCCTGGCCATATTTCCCCTAATAATATAAATACCACCTTGGATCCCCTCTAACCTAGTGGACCTAACCTGGACAACAAAGGGTAAATAAAAAAGAAATTGCTTGATAAACTAGCTTAAATCAATTTCAGTTGTTATGCTGTTTACTGTGTGTGTGCTTATTTGTTCCTACCCTGATGACTGCATGTCCTTTTGCAGGTGACAGGCTTTAGTATGTATTTTACTGTGCCCACTCTGTAAAAAAATAAATAAAAAAAAAAAAAAAAAATGTCCTTTCTCAGTATCCCACAAGTGTAAGGTTCTCCAAGCTTCTTCATGAACCCAGTCTACCCTTAAGTAAAAAGTGCAAGCAGTTACATTTTAGGGCATCTTTTCATCCAGAAATGTGTAATGCACTCTAGTTTTAGTGTAGTTACTTAGCAAATCTCATAATGATTTAACAGACTTAAAGCAAAATAACAGTTTAAGATGTGTTATGTAAAATTGCGTTACTTTATTGTTTCTAGAGCTGTTTTGGCTTTTGAACTTCACTCATTGTTGGTAGATGGAGAAACAATCTGGAGTGTATAGTGGTAGATAAAAATACATTTGATCTCCTTAGAAGAACTTCACAGTTTGTTATTCAAGATGAGGTTGGTTTATAGTTAGTAACTTCATTGAAACAATGGGGGAGGGTTCTCTTGGTGAGGCACATCTTGTAGCCAGCAAGTCATAATAACTTCTTGTCCTGAGAAAGAAGACTAGATTGAGAAAATAAACCAAAGTGAAGATTGCTAGCTCATCTTGTTAAAGAGTGCAGGTTATCAAACCATAAGAACAGTGAATCCTGAAATCAGTGTCTGATAGTAGGGTAGGTCTTAGTGCCTTAACAATACAGAAGTTTGTAGGCAGAAGAGCTAGAGAGGCTTGGCTAAAAACTGGGTGGATCATAAAAGGTTAAAGATTTTGAAAAATGCAGCATTTTTAATTTACAGATACAGGAACCAAGTTACGAAAAGCTTGAAATGACAAAGAAATGTTTTTGCAGCACCCTTGTGTCTTCATTTCACTCGAAGTATAAACAGGATAGAAGAGAAAATGACTAAAACATAGTTGAGTGGAGACGTAACTTTGTGGTATAAGGTAGTAGTTTTTATTGTACCTCATGGAAGGTGATCTACAGTACAGGTTAACTTGTGGTGGGCCATAAAGGGAAACGGCCATGTCTTATTAGCTATTGCCTAAATGAGGTTGTGTTCTGCCTCCTGCAAAACAAACACACACACGTGTGCAAGTTTTATGTAATAAATTTTGAGAAAGACATGGTGGTATAATGGTTAATACCTTCCCTGTCCAGACAAACAAGGTCCATGTCACTGTGTAGAGGTTGCATATTCTCCCAGTGGTTGTGTGAGGTTTCACCCCTCCCAAAAACATGCTGAATGCTTTGGCCTCAAGGATGTGAGGTACCACTTTCAACCCTGCCCCTCCAGTTGAACTTCATCATGAAACTTGCTCCCTAATCCTACAGTGCAGAATTTTCCATGTACCTTATATCTGATCCCAGTATATTCTGTATATATTCGTGTGTGTGTGTGTATGCACACGTGTGCTTATTTCAGGACAGTTAATATTGTCCCAGATGTTCTTCGTGTTTCACTGTTGTAGTCATCACATTTGGGTTATCTGCCTGCAGATAGCCCTCAGCTGGCCTGAATACCAGAGTCTTGGATTCCTGCTTTGGATGCTGTCTCTTCTAACATGACGTCAGGTCGTCAGGGGTATAAAACATGCAGCCGATGCCATTACATCAGTCTTTCTTGCCGTGCGGTGCCCGAAGCAGAAGCATTTTGTAAGTGCCGGTCAGCCGACTCCTGAAATTTTCGTTTTCAAGTTTCAGAACCGAAGTCTTCAAAAAAAAGAGAAGTACCCTGTTGGGGATCTTTTTTCTTGCTCCAACCAATGTCAGTAAAAGTTAACAATTGTCTTACCTGTGGAAAGCAAATACATCATAAAGATTTTCATTCGTACTGCATTCCCTGCTTAGGCCCAGACTACGACGTTCCTCGCTGTCTGTTTTCTGCCTTGTTCAACCCCCGAACTATTCGTCGTCAGACTATCTTTGCAGCAAATTATTTTGGTACAAGATATCCTTACTCCAAAATGGCTTCATTAAGCCATCCGACTACCAATCTTCCGAAAAAAACATAAGGATAAAGACAGAGACAGACCGCATAGGTCCACAATGGCTGATGACGCTTCCGTTAAGCTAGTCGCCAGTCCGCCGGTACTCAGTGAGGCGCTTTTGCAGCCCCTGATACCCACTACTTCAGATTCACAGGCCTCTACTGAAACCCATTCGGAGTCCAGTATGCCGCGAGATGCTTCGACTATGGAACCTGCGTATGCCTCTACCTTGGATGGGTCCAGAGCCGCTGTGCAGGCACCGGCTTCTGAGGGTGTATTCAGGCCTACAGACTTGCATTTTAAACTGACGCCATCTTCTTCATCCAGGCCTAAAACTTGCACCATGCTTAGAAAACCGACGTCCAAACCGCATGCTCAGGCCCATATGCCTAAAAAACAAATGCTTAGAATGGCTGAAGACCTTATTACCTTAATTAGGGGAAGCCAGCCTTCTTCCTCTAAGAGACCTAGAACTGATTTTCCTTCTGATTCTTCTGATCAGGAATCTGATATTTCTGTTCTTTCTGATTACCAGGATTTGCCTTTATCTACCTATGAGGATTCTGATGTAGAGGATTCCATTCCCTCTGCTTCCCCTCCAGAAGATTTTTCTTTTGGTGAAACCTTGCACACTCTTAAGGAGCATTTCCACTGGGAAAGTCAGGATTACTCTGACTTCAAAAAGAGGCTTAGGGAATTCTTGCTCCTTCCTCAACACAGGCCTTTAGCTATCCCCTCCTGTTCTGGACATTGTAGATGATGCTTTCTTGGAATCTAGCCTTTCCCCAGACACTTTACCTCCAGCTCCCAGAAAACCTGACCGGTATTACAGAGTACCTGACTCTCACAAGTTTCTCTTCAAGAATCCTACTGTGGATCCAGAGACCATTTCCCTAGGACCAAAAGGCATTAAGGCTGTTGCTGCCAAAAATCCTATCCCTTCTGATAGAGATTCTAGAGCCTTGGACAGATTGGGTAAGAAGGTCTACACTTCTGCTACTTTGGCCATTAGGGCTTTAAATTGCCAGTTTCATATATTAAAGTAAAAGCAGCATATTATGGGACTTGTTAAACAGAAAATGATGATGATTCCTGACTCTGCTGAGCACAAAGAATTACAGGATTTAATGCATTCTGCAGAACAAGTTGGTAAACATACTTTGCAATGTGGTTTTGATTCTTTAGAAGCATCTTGCAGGGCTGCTGTCACTGGGTCTGTACTTAGAAGGCATGCTTGGCTTAAGGAGCAAAACTTGCCAGATCATGTTAAAGCTAAATTACTGGATGCTCCCTTAAACCAAGACCACCTGTTTGGTAACAAAACAGAAGTCCTCCTCAAAATGATGGAGGAAAAAGCTAAATCTATGCAAACTGGTAAAGATTTCCTACAAGTACAGCCTCCCAGATTTAGTAGCCATTGGCCTTCAAAGAATTGGTCCTTTCCAGTCTCTTCCAGGCCTTCTCAGTCCAAACCCAGGAACAGCAGACCCACCTAGGTTACAGTCTCAGGCTACACACAGGCCTAAGCAGTGGGGGGCTCCCACTTCCAAAGCAGGGAGTAGTAAGCCACCCCCTACAGAAAAATGGCACAATGACTTAACCTTAACCCTTCCAAGCCCTGCTCAACTGCATGCTCCCTTAGGAGGAAAGCTCTCCCTGCATGCAAAAAACTGGGAACTCATTACCCAGGACAAATGGGTTTTGAATATAGTTTCCCAAGGATACAGATTCCACTTCCACACCCTACCAACCCCAAACGGTTGGCCAGACCTACCCCCAGATCTGCCATTTCAGCACATTATAATACTGAGCCACCCCTCTTCTCTCACCCCTTGCTAAAGCGGGTCTATATTACATTGACGAACGCTTAAATGTTCGAATCTCTAAAGGTCGACCTTTAGAGATCGAACGTTTAAGTGTTCGTCAGTGTAATAAAAGGAAAAAAAGGTAAACTGAAAGGGATTTAGCAGGGGGGAAAGCCCCCCCTACACCCCCACCCCCCTACTTAAATATACCAACTCTGAGATCGCACTTCAGTGCACGGCAGAGCAGAAACGGGAAATTTCCCATTCGCTACACTGTAGCACGATCTTGGAGTTGGTTTATTTAAGTAGCGGGGGGTGCAGGGGGACTTGGCCCCCTGCTTACACCCTTTAGTTTTTTTTTTTAATTTTTAAAGATATTCGAACACTTAACTGTTCAATCTCTAAAGGTTGACCTTTAGAGATTCGAACATTTAAGCGTTCGTTTGTCTAATGTAGACTCGCTAAAGCAATTCCTTAGAGGGGCCAAAAATTTAAGACTCCCCCAGGTGAGCCCCTACTCCAGCCTAGGACCTTGACTTTGTATTGGAAAAGATCACTCTCCCTCCCTTTGAGCCAGCTGCAACTGCAGAGTTGAAATTCCTTTCTTGGAAAACAGCCTTCCTTCTAGCCATCACTTCAGTAAGAAGAGTGTCTGAATTACAGGCCCTCATGGCAGTGGAGCCCTTCATTATCTTCCATGCAGACAGGGTTTCCCTCTGGACCAATCCTTCCTTTATGCCCAAGGTGGTGTCTAGTGTGGCCCTAAATCAGTCCATTCATTTGTCTATTTTTTCCCCTAATCCACAAAACAAAGGAGAACTAATACTGCACTCTCTGGATGTGCACAGACAACTTAGATTTTATTTGGACAGGACTAAGCCTCTCAGAAAATCTGAACAGCTGCTAGTTGGCTTTGCTGCAGAGGCAGAGGGGAAGGTCATTTCAAAGCAAACCATTTCTAAATGGATAGCCCCATTGCATTCATTTCTGCTACAAGCACCATGGAGAACCTACCCCACATGGGATAAGTTCACATTCCACCAGGGCTGCAGCTTCCTCTACAGCCTTTTTCAGAGGAGTTCCTACCAGGGACATCCTAGAAGCTGCTACCTGGAGCTCTGTACATACCTTCACCAAGCATTACCACATTCCTATTTTTCTAAAGCCAAAGCTGGTTTTGCCATTGCAGTCTTGCAGAGGCTTAATAGCTGGCCCTAATGCTCTCTAACTTCCTCCTCCCTTCCTTAGCTTTGGGAATCAACCCAAATGTGATGATTGCAAAAGTGAAACATGAAGAACATAGTACAGTTGTCTACACTTAACCATAAATGTAGATGTTCGAGTGTATTCACTGTTGCAGTCCTGGTTACCCTCCCTCCAGCCCCGTGACTTCTCTTGGCTCTACCTTTCCTTCTTGTTTGGTGTGTTTAGTTTTCTGGTGTATTTGCTTTTTGATGGGGGTGTACCATAACATATAATTGCTTCCCATTGTGGGGGCACCTGACATCTGGGGCAAGAAAAACTGATGTAATGGCATCGGCTGCATGTTTTATACTCCTGATGACCTGACGTCATGGAAGAAGAGACAGCATCCGATGCAGGAATCTAAGACTCTGGTATTCAGGCCAGCTGAGGGCTACCGGCAGGCAGATAACCCAAATGTGATGATTGCAACAGTGAATACACTCAAACATCTACATTTATGGTAAGTGTACACAACTGTACTTTCTTCCCTGTCATGTAGCCGCCTTCCCAGCACCTGCTGCAGTGTGATGATATCAGGTGCTCAGTCTGCTATGCTGTGTTCCTAGTCAATTAGTCCACTTCCAACCACCAGCTGCACTGTGATGGTATAAGGTGCAGTCTGCTATGTTGTGCTTCCTTGATATGTAGCCCCCTTCCCAGCACCAGCTGAACTATGATGACATAAGGTACACAGTCTGCTATGTTGTGCTTCCTTGATATGTAGCCCACTTCCCAGCATCAGTGGCTATGTGATGTTATCAGGTGCACAGTGTGCTATGCTGTGCTTCCTTGACATGTAGTCCACTTTCCAGCACCAGCTGCTCTGTGATGGTATCAGGTACAGAGTGTGCTGTGCTGTGCTTCTTTCTCGTTTTGCCCCTTCTTAGTATGTGCTGCTCTGTGAGGATGTCCGATACACAGACTATGATGTTCAGTGGTCTTCCAGTTCATGTTTCCCCTTACAGAGCATCATTGCTGTACTTTGCATTCTTATTGATCTCCAGACATTTGTAGTAGTTGCATTGATTATGTCATTGAAATGAGGGTGCACAATACTGCTTCTCAGTGTGACATTCATCTGGCTCTGATTCCAACTTAATGCCCACTAACAGGTGTGCAGCTGTGTTTCTGAAACCCATGTACTGTCAGTGCTGTGGCTAAGACGCACACTGTAGTGTCTCTTGTATGTGGTGTGGATGTGCCTCTCAGTCCAGTTACTTGTTTATGATTTCTAGAAAGTAATAGACTAACCTATCATACTGTGTTTACATCCTGCTTAAAATCAGTTTTTTGTAAATGGCAAGTTTTTTTTTTATTTTAAAATATGCATGTTGGAATTTGTCAGTATTTCTTCAAGATTTTTTTTTTTTTTTTTAACTCACACTACTCTCTGTCGTGGTTGCCATTTGCAATACCAGTATTTTTGTGTGCATGCTTCCTGCTGAAGTGAATGTATTTTTTATTTGTTTGCTTTTGAATACTAGGTAGGTGCACTGGACAATAATACTGCCTGTTTAAGAGCATGACTCTATAAAGTACAAACATTTAGATGCATGCATACAGAACACAGTAACCCAAATTACAGAAAACAGTGGCTAAGGTCCAGAGGAGCACCTGTAGATTAAATGACTATTACACCAACAGCTACTTAAAAGTTACATACATTTATTTATAAATGAATTTTGAAGAAATGTTAAAGGGAATAGCTGAATTTTTTTTAGTGAAAAAATAACTTTAAGGGAATAGCTGAACCTTGTAAAGTAATAACATACAAGATGTTATGAACATATGAAGTCAGCAGTGATAGACTCATTCTACTAGAAGGGAGAGTGCCAAAATGTGAAGGTGCTAAGACATTAGGGCTTGAATTAAACTAAGAAAATATTTACACTTAAAATGTATTCAGATGTATTTATAAGCAAATGTTTATATGGGGTCTATATTAATTAATTGAAATATGTATTCAGCAGCTAAACAGCAAAATTCATTACAGCAATGCATGTAATTTTTCCCTGAGTTAGGAACCACTGGCCCTCTAGCACTCCAGAATACATAATGCACTAAATCAAACCCACCCAACTGGGAGGATTCACCCCACCCCACTTTGTATACCAACTCGAAGATCGCACTACAGCGGGGAAAAGGGCAAAGTTGTGGTGATGGCCCAGTGGTTCCTCACCCTGGAAAAAATTTTGTGCTTCTCTGTAATGAATTTTGCTGTTTAGCTGTTGATGAATACATAGTCAAATATGTATTTGAGGAATTAATATAGACCTGTTTATATGTATATAGACACATCCTCTTACACATTCATATATGTCTGTTGGTTTTGAATTTGAAAAGGCAAAGCAAGATATAGGCTACAGGGAATACATTCATAATTCCAAATGGCATTACATAGGACGAAACTTACAGTGCCAAAAGCCTTACCACACATTTTTTGCAGGGGGACAAGCCCTTGAACCCCCAACACCCTCTGCTATTTATATATTTCAACTCCGAGATCACACTTCAGCAGGGAACGGGGAAAACACCAATCCCTGCAGTGTTATGATCTCATCGCATTTTGATTTTTGACCTTTTGTGAATGGTGTAATGCCATTCAGTATTCTGAAGGTAATCCATGCTACAGTGCCAAGCTATACAGTGGTAAACCATATCCATTTTTTTCCAGTTTTTGGTACCTCTACTTGTTTATACCAGCATTTCCAGTGTTTATCTTTCACACCCTCTGCAGATTTTGCCTTTTAATCTTCAGATAAAATTACCCCTTACCATTAATATCACTTTCGTTATGAATTATATTATTTGTAATTTTTACAGGCTACACAATTTTGTTTGCACTGACTGCCTGCTTCCATTTTTGCCCATAATCAGCATCTGTTCAGCCCTTCCAACCAGCCAGCATGTTTTGTCTCATTTTCTTCTGTATGTAGTTGAATGTTCATATTAGCTGTATTGTGATGTCATTCAAGAAGAATTTATCAAAACTGTCCCTTAATACACATCTCAGTGAGACCACTGGCCTATTCAATTTATTTGTGTTAGATTCCATTTACTACATCTCTGTTTAATTAATTTGGTTATTTAACCTGTCCTTTCAGCTTATGGACTGAGTCAGCCAATGACTGCCCATTATATTAAGAGGGAAATCAAAGCCTCCACTGTGAATTAGGTTGCTGGTGGTGGTTAACAAGCTGTTGATATGAAAAGATGAGAGAGTGATTTTGTGGAGGGTCAGAGTCTGCCAGTTCATAACTAATTGAAATTATGCTGAAGTTGCTATAGAGGTAACTACTTTTACCCATAGTCAGCTATAGCAGCCCTGCCACTAGAAGGCCAGCAGAAGTTCAGCAAACTGTATGTATTGTGTTTTATTTTAATAGCATGGAATGGTGGGGAAAGCATGATGATCAGAAGCGAGAACTAGATGAACTTAGTAAAATCTTCTATGGTGGTATTTAAATTGTGGTCTAACTTATTGCATTTTTAAATTAAGTAGTGTAAGATATTAAAGCAAAGGAAGGACTCATCAGCCTGCACACTTTCAATTCCAAATTTGTATATTTTTGTCTGGAATAATTGCAGCATTGTTTGTGTGTATGAATGTTGCCTACAGTGCTATTGTAAATTGAGGCAATATTTACTATATTTGTGTGCCTCTTTTTTTAGTCATGATTTTGGTTCTATATTTTTATTTTTCAATATTTGTGTTTATGTATTCTATAAATATATATGATGTATCTTGTTTTTTTCCTATTTAAAACAAAATAAAAACAAGCTGTTGGTGCTTTACTGATTAAAAATGACTGCCAAAACCAAACTTTATTTAAAATAGATCACTTCATGAAGGTATAGGATGAACTTTAAAGTTCTGTGTTTCTCATATAGCTGTCTTGGACTAGGGTAGTGAGAGACTGCCTGTATCCCTATGTTGGCCTTTACTCAAGGAGCTCACCAAATTCTCAACCATTACTAAGATGTTGAAAATGGTTTTGTCTATACTGCAATATTGCAGTCTTGCCATTGGAAAATGTGTTTACAAAAATATTCTGATTATTTTAAATAAGCAGGTTGAACCTAAAGACCCCTTTCAGCTACAACACTTCTGTTAAATTATAATCAAGGTAGTAATACACATTATCATTAAACAATATATATTAAATATTCGCAAATATAGTTCCATCATGGAAGAGACAACTAGGCTGAAGCCTCTTGGGTCACATAGGCCATAATGAGGGCTTTATCTCTGTACACCAAAGAGATTACTTAAATTCAGAGATATGATATATCACAATCAACCTTAAATAACTTCGACATGCTAAAAATAAATATTTAGAAAAAATCTAATAGAAATATTCATATATTTTTTACCACAATTACAAATAACCTGGCTTTGGCAATGCCAATGGGGAATATTGAAGTTGTACAAGCAGTAAAAAAAATAACTTCAGAGATGAGAAGGAAAAAGCTGTAGTAAATCTTTCACAAGAATATTGTGGTTAATTCAAGGTTGCATCAGGAGAATCGTTTTGAAAAGTTCAAGAAGAAGATTTGAACCTTTGTAAGGATCTTTGGGTAAGTATTGGAGATGGTAAGGGTAAAATAGCCCTCGGTGTTATATAAAGTATGTTTGCTTTTTGTAAGTTAATGCAGCAAAGTTCCAGCCAAGAGCCAGTGCTGATGTCATTGAAGGATAAAGTCCTAATTGCAGTCCAGGTGACCTGAGTTTGACTAACATTTTGGGCACTTGATAGAGATGGCAAGGAGGATAGGCAGGTCTATCTAGAAGGGGAATGATGTGCAGAACCAGCCAAATGCACTATCGCTTACCCTTGGAGGAGGGGCAGCAATACAGAGGTAGTGGTCTGGAGTAGATGTAAAGCTCGGTAGGTTATTGATGGGTGGAAGGCCCTCATAGCAAGTGTGTGGAAGTACACACTCATAACAGGAGGGTACTGTGGGACATCATGATAATGCGGTTCACATATCCTCCTGCCTAGGAGGAGGGATTACTTTATCCAAAAGTGTTGTTGGGATACCAACAAACACACAAAGAGCCTTCATGTCTGTTTGAATTGCTTCCTCTCGGACAGCTTTCATGTCAGCTCTGGGTGAAATTGATAGAGCCAGAGAAGTGAATAGGCACTGTCTTATCAAGGGGAGGGCTGATGGCTGGGTGGCACAGGAAAAGAAAAACAATGGGAAGAAAGTTCCAGCCAGGGAGATTGAATCATAAAGTAACCCTCTATAAGCGATAGCAGTTGGGTAAGGATCCAGCTGAAATAAGAGGCAGAATATACTTAAGGATAGCAAATATGTCAGACTTCCAAGGTGGCTGCACATTGAGTAACAGCTTAACTCTAGCTCTTCCAGTGTGAAAACAACTCAACAGAGAAGGCCAGTAGACTTTTGTTTTATGGGTAAATTTCAGTAACTGGCTAGTAAGTTTACTCCCTGGATGCGAGGGAAAAAAATAAAGAAATACAGAGCACCTAGAAAAAAAACAGATACAAAAAGTGAGGAAGAAACACTGACTTGGGAGAGGTCTGCAGCTGTTTAGCCTAAAGCAATGCAACCTCCAGACATAACTTCTGGTAACCTACAGGAAGATGCAAGACAACTGCACACAGACCTGGTTAAAATAAAACACTGATGGAGTATATCAACACAAGCAACAAAAGTCTGGAAACAATGGAAGAAGCTTTAAACAGATATTCAGATGAGGTGATAAAGCTGCAAAAATTAGAGGTTGAAATGAAGAAAAGGCTGGCTGAATATGAGACTACTCAGAAAGAGATGTTTCAAAAAATAATAGAATTAGAGGACAGAGCACATAGGAAAACCTGAGATTTTCAGCTATACCAGAGAAACTGGAAGGAACAAACCATTTTATGAAAGCACAAATAAGCAACTGGACTGGTATTCCCCAGTAGGAGTTGTTAGTTGAAAAGGGCACATTATGTGTATTCTCCAAACCTAGCTATGAGAAAGCAACCTAGTGAAGATGCAATCCTACCAGAAGAAGGAGTTGATCCTGAAAAAAACTGTTGCAGAAGGAAAAAAATACTAAAAGTGGGAGACAGCAGAGTGTTTTTGGAGAAATGTGATATGCAGGTGTGAGATTCAAACTGCTGTACGCAGATATCTTGAAGGTATTCTTCGCTGGAGGGACAAAATCATTTTTTGATGAAGTACCTGCTAAGGAGGAAATACAAAAGTTTATCCAACAAAAAGTGAGCTATGAAACAGAAGATTCTGCTTCTTGTTCTTCTGATAATAATAAAAACCACAGAGAGACTCCTAGGTTATCGGCCCTAGGGCCTATACAAGCCTAGCCATAACAATTCCTTGGATATTTCTTCCCACAATATTTACTTCTCTGGACCCCTGTCTAGCAGGGTGACTAACATGATCCCCGGGGTGAATTTCCTGTCTCCCATCCAATCATCAAGGTTCCTTTTGAAGAGGGCCAAGGAGGCGCTCTGCTTGACATGTATGGGCAGTCTATTCCAGAGTATGGGGAGTGTCTGGGTCAGGAACCTATCCCTCCAGCATGTTTTGTTCATTGTGATGGCAAGGTTTAGATCCCTGGAGCATGTGGCTCTGAGGGATTGGGATTTCTTTAAGTGGAGCATGTCCAACTGCTCAGGGTTTGATATGGCCTTGTATATTAAGCAGAGATCGCCTCTGAGTAGACAATATGCCACAGAGTATAGCTGGAGTTTTTTTAGATGGTCAGCATATGGCATCTGCTTTAGGCCTGTGATTCTTTTAGTGAGGTATTTCTGTGGCCTTTCCAGCTATTGCAGATGTCTTGTGAGGTACATACCAAACAGGGCATTATACTCTATAACCGGTCTAATGAGGGATAAGTACAGTGTGGCAATGACCTCCTTTTTTCTGGATGAAAAGCCCTTAGTGATGAGGTGTGCCACATAGAAGGATTTGCTGACTGTTGTGGCGACGTGGTTATCGAAAGTGAGACCACTGTCCACCTGTATCCCAAAGTCTCTCATCTCACTTTCGATGTTTAGTGTACTGCCACCTGTGTGGTAATTCATGGGTACATGTTTTTTTTTCCAAAGGGGATAACTATACAATCCGAAGTAGTTAACTTCATTTTATCTGCAACTTGTGGGTATACGGATCCGTATCGGATCTGAGCCGGCAACTTTTTTCTAGCATCTGCTCCAAGCTCCGAGCTCCTCCCCTTACCCATAATGCCCTACCATCTCCTATCTTCCCTCAGATCTCGTTTGCCATGCCAGTAGTGTGCATCGTGGTCTCCTTTGCTCTGAGCTCAGGGATAGTAAGCGGTATTATTTCTTGTATCTAGTGTGTGTTTGAGTGAATATTTTCCCTTCCTCCCCTTGTTTAGTATCTCGCTTGTTCGTCGGTGTCAAAAAAAGTTTTATAGAGAGTAGTAGTTAGGCCTGCCCTTCCCCTACCTGTGTTTTTGTGTGGTTTTTCTGGTAGGTAGTGTTTGTACTTTTGGGTGCAGGACTATGGCTGATCAGCCGAAGCCTGTTTTCAAAAAATGTACAGAGTGTGACCATAAGCTCTCCCCGGCTGATGGTCACACTGTGTGTGCAATTTGCTTGCGAGTGGCACATTTGTCCACCCAATGTGCTATCTGTTCTAGTTTTAATCAGAGGGCCCTTAGGGATCGGAAGGCCAAGCTAGTAGTCAAAGGCCTTCTCCCTGCTGCCATGCTGGAATCTGCCTTGGCCTCGATCTCTAGTGTTCTACCTCCCACCCAGACAGGGACTCAACCTCCCTCTTCTTCTGGTGATAGGTCTTCTAAAGACAAATCTACAGTCAGCGTGGCTGACAAGGAAAAAGATAGAGAAAGAAAGGCGCAGAGAGGATAGGAAGGACAGACATCGTAAGAGATCCCCAGACAGGGAGCTCTTTCTTAGTCCCCCCTTCTAAGACCACGAGGCCTGTGTCTCCATGGCTCCGGTCTCCTCATTTCTCACGGGAGCCATTGGAACATTCGGACCCGAGGCCTTCCTCCCCATTGTGGAGACCAGCCAGATCTGAGTTGGTGGCCTCTTCGAGGTTGACTCGGAGCTTATCGGACATGGACAGGATGATGCAGAGATTCATTCAGACCTAAATTCAGATGGGAGTCTTGCCAGGCCCCTCTTCCTCTGGAGGGGGGACCTCCATGCCTCTTTTCTGCCCCATCTCTCCTTCCCCGATCTGTGCTTCAGCTTTGGGGATCTTGGATCCAAGGTTTTTCAGAGCTGGTAGCTAGGCGCAGACAGTTCCTCCAACCTCGACTCCGGCTGTTACCTTGTGTTCCTCGGATCTGATTTGTTCGGATCCGAGTGACTCTTGGAGCCACGGACAGGGACTCTGACCCAGGGGAATGGATTCTTCGGCTCCGACCTTTTTGGATCCGATCCATTCCCTTAGACCTCAGACTACCCTGGCTTCAGCTCCGGTCCCCGCTTCAGATCCGGGGAGGACTTCTCCCTCAGACTTTGAAGTGATGGAGAGGGTTCTCTCCCAGGGATTGAGACCACAGCCCATTCCCTCGGATACCACCCAGGCCTCCCTGGATTTGGCGATAACTCCCTTCATCCTGTCTCAGGGACAGCCTGTGCCAGAGGATCCCCAGGTTAATTTCCCTGAGGAAACCCCTGCAGCTCATGAACCCCTTCTGAAAGTCCCACTGAAGAGGGTCACCTAAAGCGCAAGTGCAAAAGGAGAAGGATCCCCCAGGTCACCTCCCGAAGACGTCTCCTTTGGAGAAATCATGGAGATCCTCCACCAGAGGGGAGGTAGGTCAGCCCCAAAACCTTCTGGGGATGAGTCAGTGTTCCTGGAGGCTTTTGGCATGGGCCCATCTACTTCCTGGGTGTCCCCACCAGCAGACCCCTTGGTGGACCTCATCACCACGAGGGCATGGAAGGAGCCTGACACCGTAGAGCCCATCCCCAAATGCCCTGACAAGATTTTATATCCCTCTTCTGACAGACAACCTTGGTTGAAAGGCACCCCAGTTGATGCTATGTTGGTTGCAGCAGCCACAAAGAAGGAACTAGCACAGGAGAGTTCCTCAGTCCACCCTCCAGACAAGGAGTCCAGGTCGGTGGATAGGTTTGGGAAGCACATCTATTTCTCAGTGACCTTTTCATTCTATGTGCTGAATTATTTGGCACATGTGATTCGGCTTCAGCGAGACCTTGCTTCGGAATTCGCTGAGTCGCCCCCAGAGTCTTTATTGCCGCAGGACAGACAGTTGGTTCTTAGCAAAAATGTCTACTCTGAAGTCAGTCTCAAACATGTCGATGTGACTCCTTTCCCATGCCACGGAAGGAGCAGCTAGGGTGGCTGGGACAGGCATAGCCATGAGGCATCATGCCTGGCTCAGGTTGTGTCAGTTCGCGGACCCTTTCAAGGCATCATTTATCAACTCTCCCTTCAACGGCTCTTCCCTTTTTGGGAAGACAGTACATGACACACTTGTCCAGAGCGAAAAGGACGGGAAGACTTTGCTGCCATCAGGATCCGCTTCTCTAACCCTCAGCGGTCCTTCTCTAGGAATCAAAGAGGGCAGAAGAAGATGTGGTTCTAAAAATCTCAGTTTTCCTGGGATTCTCAAGACAACTATTCCCCCAGAGGCAGAGGGGAACAGGATTGATGCTGACCCAGAGGTAGAGGGGGTCCCAAGAATTTTGGGTCTAGGGAACCTTTTTCTGATAGACCTGACCAGCAGCCCTGAGGGGTTGCCCGACTGCCCTACTCTGGAGGCAGTCGAGGGATGATTGTCCTTACACCCAGCAGCATGGGAGTCCATTATGACAGATCACTGGGTTTTACAGATAATATCCAGAGGTTACTCTATCCTATTTGTTGCCCCTCCAAATATTACAAAACACCTCCCAGATGTTCCACCTGCTCACAGGGAGGCCGCAGCTCTAGAGGTTTCAAAGCTGCTTCTCAAATGAGCCATCAAACAGGTCCCCCCCCCCCCCCAATCAGTCCGGATCAGGGATCTACTTAAGGTTCTTTTTGGTGCCAAAAAAAGACGGGGGACCTCAGGCCCATTCTAGACCTGTCAACATTAAACCTGGTGATAGCCAAACAGAAATTCCGGATGATCACCCTACGGTCCATTCTACCTTATCTCCAAGAGTGCGACTTGATATGCTCGTTAGACCTCCAGGATGCTTACCACCACATCAAGATACACAGAAGCTCCAGGAGGTTTCTGCACTTCCGGATGGGAGCCAGTCATTTTCAGTTCAGAGCCCTACCCTTTGGTCTCACCACAGCTCCCAGGTGCTCACCAAGGTAATGGCAGTTGTAGTGGCTCACCTGAGGCTTCAGGGTATTCAGGTGTTTCCATACCTGGACGACTGGCTCTACTCTGCACCCAACAAGCATCACTTGTGTCTGGCTCGATATTATTTCATTTGGTTGGCAGATCTACTGGGAATTACAGTCAATGTTCACAAATCCCAATTGCAACCAGTACAAGTTCTAGATTTCACTGGGGCACAGCTAGACACTTTGCAGATGAAGGCATTCTTAACTCCAGACAGGATCCTACACCTCAGGTACCACATAGCTCAGATAGCGAACTCCAAGTCTCCAAAGGCGAGCGAGGTTCTCCAGGCTCTGGGCTCCATGGCTTCAGCCATATCAATTCTCCCTTGTACGCGCCTTCACATGCGGGTTCTTCAATGGACTCTGGCTGTTCAATAGACTTGGCTAGACCTGCCCATGGAATTTCCGATCAAGATCAGTCACATCTGCAGGACGTCTCTTCTTTGGTGGTTATGTTCACCGGAGATATCAGGACGACGCCCCTTTGCGTCCTCTCCAGTCCAAGCCACAGTGACCACGGACGCCGCCCAACTCGGGTGGGGGGACACTGTTTGGGAAGGACAGTCCAAGACATGTGGTCCCAGTCAAAGACCAAGTTGCACATAAATGTTCTAGAGATGAGGGCAGTGCATTTAGCGTTGGAAGTCTTTCACACAGTCCTCCCTCTCGGATTGATTGCAATTCAGTCAGACAACATGTTTGTTGTCTGGTATATCAACAAGTAGGGGGGAACCAGATCCTACCCCCTATGTCGCGAGGCCATGAGAGTGTGGGAATGGGCGATTTCCACCGGTCGGTTTCTGATAGCAACGCACATCCCGGGGTGTTCCAAAATTTTAGCGGACAGATTGAGTCAGGCCATTCTGATGCCGTACGAGTGGTCTCTGAAACGGTCAGTAGCGGAGGAGATCTTCCTTGAATGGGGTCAGCTTTGCTGCGATCTCTTCGCATCTCCTTCCAATGCGAAGTGCAGCGAGTTCTTTGCTCCGATTCCCTCACCAGGGGAAGTCCCCAGAGATGCTCTAGTCCATGCAAGGCTCCCCAGGCTCCTGTATGCTTATCCACCATTGCCACTCATTCCAAAGTTTCTTCAGAAAGCTTGCCGACTGCAGTGGAAAGTAATCCTCATTGTCCCGTTCTGGCCTCGTCAGGTTTGGTTCCCATTCCTTTGGTCTCATCTCTTAGCTCCCCCTTGGGTTCTGGATCCTTGCCCGGATCTAATCTCCCATCCGTCGGGGGCACGTCCACCCGATCTGGGCAGCCTCAAGCTGACGGCCTGGTTGCTCCAGTTCCGTTAATTGCCAGAACTCCCGGTAAAATCCATTCTGGAGGCTTCTCTTAAAGACTCCACTAGGAAACTTTAATGCAGTAAATGGAAGCGCTTTTCCATTTGGGCCTCACAGAGCAAAATAGATCCCTTTACAGCCCCTGTTCCAGCAGTGTTGGATTTCCTGTCTGGCATCTTTCAGCAAGGAGCTAGTTCCCCCACAGTGAAAGTACAATTGGCAGCCATTTCCAGTTTTCACGTTGGTGAATACAACATGGCCTTAGCCTCCTCTAGGCTGTGTAAGCCTTTTCTTAAAAGTACTTTTCTGTTACGTCCACCTGTCAAGGATTCAGTGCCTCCTTGGGACCTTACTTTTGTTTTACAGGCATTGGTGGCTCCACCTTTCGAACCTGCAGCTTCGGTGGACTTGAAATTTTTGTCCTGGAAGACCGCTTTCTTAGTCACCATTACGTCTGCTAGGAGGGTTTCTGAGCTTCAAACTCTGTCTGCCATGCCTCTGTATTTGGTCTTCTATAAGGATAGGGTCTCCCACTGTACTAATCCTTCCTTCTTACCTAAAGTGGCATCTAAAGCAAACATAAACCAGTCCATTAATCTGCCTATTTTTTTTCTAACTTCCAAAATAAAGGTGAATACAAACTACATTTGTTAGATGTTCATAGACAGCTTCATTTTTTTCTTCATAGAACAAAGTCTTTCCGCAAGACTGACCAATTGTTTCCTTTTGCAAAGCATTTATGGGAAAAGCTATTTCTAAAGTTTCTTTGGCCAGATGGATCACTGTTTGTATTTCACATGCCTACAAAGCAAAAGGTTTATCTCCTCCTGGTAATGTTAAGGCTCACTCTACCAGGTCCATGGCGACTTCTGCTGCTTTTTGGTCTAGGGTGCCTTTGGACGATATTTGTGCAGCAGCGACCTGGGCCAATTCACATACCTTCATTTCCCATTACAAATTAAATCTGATTTCGAGGAGTAGAGCATCCTTTGGCTCTGCGGTGCTCAGGAATATCCTTCCATAAGGGCCTCCCAGGATCGGAGTAGCTGGGGACTCTGTCCCACAGGTTGCAGATAAAATGAAGTTAACTACTTCAGATAAAGAAGTTGTGTACTTACCATAACATTCCATCTTAGTTATACTTCATTTTTCTGCAACATTCCCTCCCTCTGTTCCCCGGACCTTGTCCTGTCTTTTCAGGTTTGGTTTATTGGGTTGAGTTGCTTATGATTTTAGTTGCAGCAAACTCGATCTGAGGGAAGATAGGAGATGGTAGGGCATTATGGGTAAGGGGAGGAGCTTGGAGCAGATGCTAGAAAAATGTTGCCGGCTCGGATCCGTATACCCACAGGTTGCAGAAAAATGAAGTATAACTACTCAGATGGAACGTTATGGTGAGTACATAACTTCTTTTTTCTTGGCATTAAGCTTGAGCCCATGGCTCTGGCACCAGGCATCTGTTTCTGTAAGGCCCTTTTGTAGAATATCCACATAATTTGGGGATTCAATAATGGCTCCCAGTTTGCAGTCATCTGCGAACTTTGGTAGCCAGAGTCCCTTAGTGTTGGCCTGTACTTCAGAGAAGTAGATGCCAAACAAGAGTGGTCCCAGGACTGAACCCTGAGGTACTCCTCTTGTCACTTGTCTGGAGCTGGATTTGGAGTCAGCTACTTTTACAGTCTGGGTTCTGTCAGTAAGCCAGTTGGCAACCCATCGAGTGATGTAGGGATTTATGCCCAGCTTAGTAAGTTTATCTATGATTCCAGAGTGAGGGATGGTGGCGAAGTCCAGATAGGCTATGTGGACCCCCTTACCCTCGTCCACAGCTCTAGAGACTGATTCGAAGAAGTCAATCAGATTCAGGAGACAAGATCAGCCCTTCACAAACCCAAACTGGGTGGGGTCCAGTGTTTGAAAGTTGCCAATGTCTTTGTTTATAAGTTCCATGATAATGCGTTCCATGCCCTTGCAGATCAGGCTTGTCAGACTGATGGGATGGTAGTTCCCGGGATCCAAGGTGGATCCCCCCTTGTGGAGTGGGGTAACTGTAGCTGTGTGTCACTCAGTGGGCACAATGCCTGAGGTGAGGCTATGATTAAACATGACACTTAGGTGAGGTGTCAGTTCATTTTGTAGTTCATGTAGTACACAGCCTGGGATGTCATCTGGTCCCATGGATGCTGTATTCTTAGCTTTGGAGAGTGCGGTTTCTACCTGTGTGGCCGTGATTACTGGAATTTGGCAATCTTTTGGTATTGAGATGGGCCTTTTGGGGGGGGGGGGTGAAGTTGGCACTAAATCGATCTGCCAGGATATTGGCAATATCCTGGGGATCAGTATATTTAATGCCATTCTGTTGTAGCTCAGAGCAGATCTGAGGATTGCCATTTAGATTCTTGACATAACTATAGAATGCCTTGTGGTTGTCTTTGGAATCTTTAGCAATTTTATTTTTGTAACTAGCTTTTTAGGATTTTACGATGGATCTCAGCTTCTTACTGAGGCTGGTGAGGTAGTTTTTTGAATCATGGGATTTTCCTCTTTTCTGCAACAGTTTCTTCCTTCTGTTGTATAGTTTGTTTATAGCAGGGGACCACCAGATTGGTTTCCTTTTTTTGGAGAAGAGCATCTTGGTTCTATTTGGGATGGCACGATTCATGCATGAGTGGATGTGCTCGTACAGTGCCTTAGTGTAGGATTCTGCAGTCAAACTTTCAGATCCCATCTGCATGGGTGTCATGAAGTTTGTCACTTCTGACTTCAGTAGCATGAGGGTGGCTTTGGAGAAGTTTTTTAAAGGAGGTTTCCTTACTGGGGAGTGGGGGTGGGACGTGGATGTCAAGGGTGATTTGCTTATGGCCAGACCTGACCAATGAGGGGTTGTCCACTGGTGTGGAGCATCTATCTCCCATGTTGGTAATGACCAGGTCTAGGATACTGGAGCCCCTGGTGGGACAATGGATTAGTTGATCCAGGGCATTGGAATTTATGAATTCCAAGAACCGTTGGGAAAAGGAGTTGGTACCAGAGTAGTTTTTCCAGTTAATGGCAGGGTAGTTGAAATCACCCAGTATTAGGGTGTTTGGTTGTATCTTAACATTTTCCAGTATGTTTAGAAAGGTGTAGTGAGAATCTTGGGACATGGTGGGGGATCTGCAGCAAGCTACAATTTGGATTGCAGTCTTACCTAGTGTTAGTTGCACTTGGAGAATTTCAGATGCATTGCGTTGGGCAGCTAGCCTGGAGGTGTGAATATGGACACTCCTCCACCTTTAGTGTTTCGGTCTTGGTTGTGTGGCAGAAAAGTGTGGTAAGAGTTGTAGCCTGGTATTGCAGGGGTGCTCTCTGGAGCCTTGAACCAGGTCTCAGTTACTGCACAGATATCGATGTTCTCCATTTTTAGGAATGCCTCAAGAGAGTGCATTTTGAGGTTTAGACTTCTAGCATTGAGTAGCATTACCTCCAGATTTTGCATGCTTGTATCTGTTACGGTGGTGGTTTTATCCTTTGAACCTTGCCTAAAAAAGGCACTATAGGAGTGGCAAGAGCTTTAGCCAGTAACCTGAATCCTAGGGGTGACAGGTGCAGACCATCTCTGGCAAAGCATCGTGGTTTGTTGATCATGTCTTCCCAGGCAGACAGATACTGGATCCCCTTTGAATGACACCAGAATTTTAGCCAATTGTTGAAGTCGATCATTTTGTCCTTGTACTGTGGTATCATTCTGGGTGAAGGCAGGATGCTACTCAGGGCTAGGGTCATACCTGCCTAGGCCATATGATCTGAGAGCTCTTCCATGTCTCTTTTCATGTAGTCCAGGGAGGTATGTCTCAAGTCATTCACTCCAGCATGGACAATGACAGAGTCGTACTTGTTGTGGAGTGACTTGAGTGCATACGTTATGTGGCGGATCCTGGCACCCGACAGGCAGCTGACTGTAATTTTCTCCTTGTTCAGCCTGGTGAGTGGGACATCAGTGTGCCTGACTATAGAGTAACCTATGACTATGGTGTTGGGTACATTGTCTTGCCTTAGGGGCTGTTGTTGGGTGGCACACTGGTGGTGTGAGCTATGTGTCACTTTGGTTGTGACTGGTGTTTGTTTGCATTTCAACTTCGGAGGTCCTTGTTGCTTGGGCAGGTTAATGTTAAGGGCCTCTGCATATGTGGGTTTAGTGTTGCTATGTGTGGGTTTTGAAGGGCTATGAGTTGCTTGAGGTGTAGTGCAGGTGTTAACCTTCTCCTCTTGACTGTCTAGCACAATCTTGGATGGAGAGAGCTTTGCTTCCAGTTTGGCTATGGAAGTGCATCTCTCGCAGGTTGTAGTGTTGGGTGATAGGAGGAGAGGATTGTCTGTGTACATGAGGCAGTTACCGCTTTGCCCCGATTCAACAGGTGGACAGGAGAAATCACCGGAAGCTGACCCTTGGACATGCCTGTTTAGGTGCTTTTTTTGTAAAGTATAAGCTGTTTTCCCTTACCTTTGCAAGGTACTTTTGCAATTATAGGCTTAGTGCCTACGATTAATTTCTCCTTATTGACAAGGAGAGTTGAGTGTATCAGTTTCAGACTTCCTAGTGCTTTCCAGCAGGTTCTAGAGCAAGTGCTAGAGTCACAGGGGTTCAGATTTTAGTGCTACTAATGAGAAACCAGCTAGTTCTAAGAGAAATTTTGAACAGCAGACTTTCTGGCACCTGGAATAGTTTAACTGTAGCCTTGCAGTTCTACACGATGCAAAAAATGTGCAAACACATGAGTTTTTAAGCCAGAAAGTTGAAAGGGATAGAAATCGGCCCAGAAAGGCTAATAAAATTACAATTTCAGAGCTGGAAACCACTCCTCTAGTGTTAGATAGGCAGTACAATGCTCACCACTCCCACTGGTAAGCAGTAGGACTTCCCTCTACCACAGCAAGGTCTGGATAGCTCTGAACACAGAAAATAAAGTCCTAAGACAAGCAAAGCCTGGGATATGGGCTAGGTGGGAAACGAGCAAACAAGATAGTTTTGTTTTGTTAAAACAGGCTAAACAATGCAATAATACAGTAAATAAACACAGAAAAGGCTAACACCCTTGAGTGTGTAGTCCTAAACAGTAAATGCAATTAAAACTCTACAAAATTAGCAATTTAAAACTTTTTAAGTGAAGCAAGGCAAGTCATAGCTCTCAACCTTCCATCTCCAAAATGAGAAAAACTCGCCTTCATAATGTGGAACAAATGGGCAAAATATGGAACACATACTAATGGCTTACCAACAACTTCAACTAGGAAGGTCATAGGATGGTTAAAATATGCTGATTTTACTTATAAAGAATATCCTTTAATGAATTAATACAATTAATTTCTATTTACCATGGATTTCACTTAAAAAATTCCTAACACTGAATGTGTGACAGACTCTTTCAATGTATAACTTTGAGGAACATGAACTTTTTAAGACCCCAAATAAGGTACGTTCCTCGTAATGAGGTATGAGGCAAGTGCACAACTGAAAAACGATTTAAGAGGCAGTAATACAGCAGAATACGTCGCTAGTCTACATGTACAGAGAAGTCTATATATATATATATATATATATATATATATATATATATATGGGTCCCTATCACTTCGTCGAAATTTCAATTCACCTGTCATTTCGTCTAAACTTCATTACATCGACAAGCATTTTAGGTGGGGGGCTTCACCCCCCCCCCATGTGGGGGGCTGTGCCCCCCACCCCCCCTAACTATATATATCAACTCCAGGGTCGCACAACATTGGGGACGGGGGCAAATGCTTGTCGATGTAATGAAGTTTAGACAAAATGACAGGTGAATTGAAATTTCGACGAAGTGATAGGGACACATATATACAGAAAAGCAGCTAAAACACACAAACAATTCAGATGCAGTGCAACCTAGAGCACTTGAGTTGTAGCAATATTAAATCAATTACAGTTATAATAAATGCTCTAAAATATACTCTATTTCCAAAATGTTTGAGAAGCACGGCTTCACATTTCACAAGTTAATGTTTTGTAATCTCACATTTATTTGTGAATTTCTGAGTTGCTGGTTTTCTTCCTGTTGAGCTCCATCTCACAAATCCAGTCTCTGCTTCATTTCCAATGTACTCTTAGTTCTTCTAGTCAGCTCTTGCACTTTTTTCTGTGTCTCAAGCATTTTCCTTTGAAACATTGCACATGCTTTCACTGGCACAGTCTCTCTATGGTCATTATTACCAAAAGAACAAAAAGCAGAATCTCCTTCTGTTTCATAGCCCACCTTTTATTGCATTTCCTTCATAGCATGTTCTGCATCAAAAAATTATTTTGATCCTCCAGGAAAGAATCTTCTGAAAATAGCTGGATAAAACAGCTTGAATCTTACACCTGCTTCTTGACATTCCCTGATTAGTGGAATAAACTTACTCCTCTTCTGCCTGGTGTACAGAGAAAA
Source organism: Protopterus annectens (assembly GCF_019279795.1). Taxonomy (NCBI): domain Eukaryota; kingdom Metazoa; phylum Chordata; order Ceratodontiformes; family Protopteridae; genus Protopterus; species Protopterus annectens. Next base: position 693,846,937 of record NC_056748.1, on the reverse strand, counting down.
AGAAGTTATATTCTTACCATAATGTTCCATCTGTGTTGTTGATCATTCATGAAGAATGGGTTTCAGTTCCCTCCTCGGAGCTGACTCAGCTGATATCCAAGCTTGCGCCAGCCAAAAACTATCAAGCTAAGATTACTCATAGTGCCCCTTTCCCTGTCTCCTCAGATTGAGTTTGCCCATAAGAAAGAAAGAAAGCAGAGGCTTCGCCTGAGCAAGAACCATACCAAATGACCAGGACCAAGTCCGAACCTCCAGGAGTCTTTTGGAGTGGGTAGGATGGTGGGGTCTCATGAATGAATGAAGATCAACAACACAGATGGAACGTTATGATAAGAACATAACTTCTTTATCTGATGATGTTAATCTTTATTCATTCATGAAGGATGGGACAGAGTCCTTATCTACTTTATGTCATGGGTGGCCCTATGGAAGGATATTCCTGAGCACCATTAAGGCAAAGGATGCTGTCCCACTGGAGACCGAGACCAAGTCCAATTTGTAATGAGTGATAAAGGTATGAGGAGTAGCCCAGGTGGCTGCTGCGCAAATATCATCCATAGTTCTGGAATGGAAAGCTATCGAAGTAGCCACTGGTCTACGTGAATGTGCTTTGATTTTAATTAAATGTATATTGTTCTGTTGATAAATAAAGGAAATGCAGTCTCTCAGCCATTTCACCAGTGTGACTTTGAAAACAGATTTTCCCAACCTGGGTCCTGAAAAGGACAGGAATAACTGATCAGATTTTCAGAATGATTTAGGTCTTCTAGATAGAAACATAATTGTCTATGTACATCCAATAAGTGTAAACAATATTCTCCTTTATTAGAAAAACTTGGGAAGAAAACTGGTAGATCAGTGGATTGGTTAATATGCAAGTCCGAAACCACTTTTGGTAGAAAGGAAGGGTTAGTCTGAAGTGATGCTCTCTCTTTGTGGAGAGCTATGTAAGGACATTTTGCAGACAGAGTCTGTAGTTCCAAAATTTTTCTTGCTGAGGTGATGGCTACCAAGAATAAGGTCTTCCAAGACAAAAATTTCATATTGCAAGTGGCCAAGGGTTCTTTGAAGTGTGGTTTAATATGCAGAACTCCCTTCAAAAAAGTTTTACAGAAATGGTGAGATGAGTGAGGAATCTTGGAAACCATTATGGAAATTGGAGATAGCTGCTTAATGGACCCGAATTGTAGAAGCTGATGCTCCTGAATGTAGTAGTGTTGATAGGTACTCCAACACATAATCAATCGGAGCAGGGAAAGGATCCAGTTCTTTCCCTCATGACCAGAAAACAAATCTATTCCATTTGCTAGGACAAATTTTTCTGGTGGACGGTTTATGTGAAGCCAGAATAATTTTATGAACAGGGAAAGATAAATGGTTATGCCTGGCAATTACTGGAAGTGAAGGTACCAAGCTGTCAGCTTCAGGCTCGATAGATTTGGATGAATCAACCCCTGGGAATGTGACAGCAACCTGGGAGTTGGATCCAGAGTCCATTGTGGGTGAACCAGGTGAAACCAAAAGTAAGAAAACCAGACTTGTTGGGGCCAATAGGGTAAAATGAGGATAACTTTCCTCCTTAACCAAAGTGCTTTCTTTAGAAATTGTTGAATCAAAGGGAATGGAGGGAAGGCATAACGCAGTCCCAGGGGCCATTTGTGTACTAGAGCATCCCTCGGGGACTCCCCCTGAGAGGGAATTAGGGCAAAGTAGTTGCTGAATTTATGGTTGAAGGGGGAGGCGAATAGGCTGCAGCAAGGCTGGCTCCAGCGGTGGAAAATCTCCATCATTACTTATGGATTGAGAGACCACTTGTGAGGCAGGAGAATGCATCTGCTCAGCTTGTCCGCAACCATGTTGGAATTCCCAGGAATGTGCATTGCTATCAGAAAGCGGTTGTAAGCTATCGCCCATTGCCAAACTCTCATGGCTTCCTGACACAAAGGGTAGGATCTGGTTCCCCCTTGTTTGTTGATGTACCAGATGACCATATTGTCTGACTGATTAGCAATTGTTCTGGATAGGAGGACAGATTGAAAGACTTGTAATGCTAGAAGCACTGCCCTCAGTTGTAGGATGTTGATATGCAAATTGGCATCTACAGGGAACCAAGTGCCTTGGACTGTCCATCCCTGAAAATGCCCCCCCACCCCATCAGTCACTATGGCCTTGGGTTGAGGGGATGAGAAGGGGCAACTCCATAGTTCCATTTCTGGCTTCATCCACCAATTTAAGTCTTATTTGCCACACGGATCAGATAGGACATGGGATGTGTCAATAGGGACCACTGTGATGCTAGAAGCCATTGCAGCAATCTCATGTGGAGTCTTGCTAGAGGGAGTACAGTAATGGTTGCTGTCATAGACCCCTAGTAGTTCCAGAATGGAGCAAGCTGGAACCCTGTCCTAAGAGAGTACCACTTGGACTTGGAATCTCAGTCTTTGAAGCCTGTGAAGATGGAGAGAGACCAGGCAAGACCTTGTGTCAAGTGTTGCTCCAATAAATTCTAGACATTGAGTGGATTCTAATTTTGATTTATCCCTGTTTATTGAGATCCCTAGGAGTCATGCAAGTCGCAAGGTATACTGTAAGGCCTGAAGCAATAGCTGCTTGGTGGGGGTGGTAAGGAGCCAATCATCTAGATATGAAAACACCCAGAATCCTTGCAGTCTCAAGTGAGCTGTTACTACTGCATGCATTTGGTGAACACTCTGGAGAGACCAAAAGGCAGCACTCGAAATTGGTAATGATTGTCTCAAAGCCAGAAGCTCAGATATCTTCTGGAGCATTTGGCCATTTTTATGTGGCAGTATGCATCCTGAAGATCTATTGAGCACATCCAGTCATCTTTTTCCAGAAATGGAAGGATAGACTTAACCCTGCCCAGCTGGAATTTGGTCTGTTTGATGAACTTGTTTAGGATGCTGAAGTCTAAGATCGGCCTCCAGTCCCCCGTCTTTTTTGACACTAGAAGAATCTAGAGTACAATCCGGATTCTATTTGGTCTGGTGGGACTGTCTGGGTGACTCTTTTTGAGCACCTTCTTTAAAATTTCTTGAGCTGCTGCATCCCTCTGACTGAATGGAACATCAGGGTTTCTTCTTTGTGGCATTGGGTAGAGATCGAAGGGGTTATGGTAACCTATGGACATTATCTTCTGCACCAAGGAATCTGTTGTTATAGAATGCCAGGCTAAATGGTGCAGAGAGAATCTTCCCCTGACTGCTTCCAGGAGAGCAAATGGGCTGCTCTTTAACAGCGCTGGTAGAGCTGCCCAGAGAAGGAATCTCTTGAACCCCCCTGGTTACGTGGGCCCCCTCTGCCTCTGGGAGAACATCTTCCTGATGAATTCTCCCCTCTGCTCCAAGTGGAAAACTCACCACGTGTGTCACGGAAAGGCCCTTTAGACTTCTTGAACCACATCTTTCTGCTCCTCTGATTCCTAGAGTAGGATCATTGGGGGGGGTGGGGTGGGGTGGAAAAACATACGCCCATGGCAGAAAGCCATCCTTCTCACACCTGGCTAGCATGTCCTTAATTTTTGGCCCAAAAAGAGAGGAAGTGCCAATGGGATCATTGACGAAGGAAGACTTGAAAGGGTCTGCAAAATCACATAAGGGCATCCAGGCATGCCATCTCATAATGCGTGCACCCTCTGTTCTGGCCACCCCTTCAGTTCTGTATGCAATCAACTGCATGGACGAGTTAGAAATGGACTTCAAGGTAATGAGTTGTGAGGCAACTTTGCCATGTACCTAGTCAGGCAAGGCTCCTGCTAGATATCCTGAGAGTTCAGTGATGAGGTCTCTCTGGAGGCAGGTGAAGTGTGCCAAATAGTTCAATGACTGTATGGCAAAGGTTGTTGAAGAGTAAACCCACTTCCCTAGTCTGTCCATCATCTGAAACATTCTGTTTGGAGGATTAACAGTAGGACTCTCCTCTGAGTTCCTTCCTCGTTGCTGCTGCCGCCGCCACCACCATAGCATCCACTGCCAGGCCTTTGGACCAATGCGGATGATCCTCTGGGGGTGATAAAAGTTTGTCCAGTCTCTAGGGGATTAGCTCAATGGTGTCAGGAGCCTACCAGGCGCATTGCACAATGAGCTTAACCAGCTCATCTACAGGCAGGGTCACCCAGAAAGTAGAGGGTCAAGCACAGAATGCCTGCAAGATACAGATTCCTCAAAGGAAGTGTTGGTGGGTTTCCAATCACCCCCTCTGTTTCAAGATCTCCAATATGCCTCCAAAGGGGACATCTTCAGGGGATGACCATGGGAACATCCCCCCCCATTGTAATCTGTATCTTCCATGAGGGACTCCTCAGGGGAGTCAATATGCTTCCTCTTGCACAGTCTCTTATGGGAGGGGTGTCTGAAGAGGACTCCATAGAGAAGGTGCCCTGTGATAGAGTATCTTGCTGCTCCTGTGCTCAATGTCCTAGTGTAGTGGACTGTGTCAGCTGCAGATCAGACATATAGATATGACCTTCCAGTGCTGAAGGGGCCAGCTGTGAACCCACTGAGGCTAGTACCCTCTCCATAACCTTGAAAGGCAGTTCAGCCTGAAGAGGGATGGGAGCCCAGAACTGAGAAGGACAACCTCGGAACCAGGGTCACACCCTGTTCCTATGAACCCTCCTCCAGGAGAGGAGCCGAGAGGACTCTGAGTCATCAGCGTAGCTGGAACTATAGTTGGCACCAAAGAAACTCTGGTGCCGTACTAGGGGTTATGGTGCCAACAGACCAGTCATGATCTCAAGGGTGGGTCTGCTCCATTTGAGTTGAGATCTACAGGGTCGGATCCGGAACCAAGATAAAGTCTACCAGTGGAACCAAGGAAGCTGGCACCAGGATGGCCATTGGTATGGGGGGGCTCCAATACCCCCGGAGAGGTTGAAGGAGGAACATAGGTAGGAATCTGTGGAGAAAATCCCTTGGCTCTGGGTAAGAGGGAGGTCCTAGATGTGGTTGTAATGCATCTGGCCACTAAGAGCTGATCCACAAGTCTCACAATGTCAAGCTCCGAATAGCTCCTGGTGGAATGGGTTGACATCCCTGATGGAGATTCAGGTCATTTTAGAAATGGACTGAGTTGTTGCCCAAGAAAGGGATAGATCGACAGGGATTATTGGGTCCTGGCCAGTATGTCGACCTTCGGCACTGCAGTCATGGGATCAGATGAGGGGAGGGAAGTGATCAGTATGATGGGAGAGACTATTGCTGCCAAGGTCTGTGGCAACAAAGGAGGTGTCGGTATCGTTGTAGTTATAGATATAGTCAGTTCCATAGACAAAGATGGCACCAGGGATGGAGTTTTGGACGCCAGTGCCATAGAAGTAGTCAGTCATTTTCACAGATTTTTGTTTCGGTTCCATATGAACCTGGACCTTAGTTGTTTTTGATTCATGGGAATGAGGAGAGGAAGGCAAAGAATGGCTCCTCAGACTCTTTTGGAGGAGTTAAGACCTCCGCCTCAGATAAAGCCTCTGAGATAGTTTTTAGAAGACCTTTTAGACTTAATTTGTTCTTTTGTTCCGCTAAGGTGTGGGTACTAAATCCCTTACATATCACACAAGGAAGTTGAACCTTCAAGTGTACAATTGTCCTAATTTGGCATTTTCCTGCCACATTTATCACAATGCTTAAAGCCTGTAGTGCACTTTTTATCAGACATCGTAAAAAGCAGTTAACAAACTTCAGAAATTCAACAAATTTAACAACAACTAGCTGTTGAAAGAGTAAATAGCACTCAACAGTAACAAACAGGTGAGAAGATACATATTTTTTAATACCAACAATGGTAAGAAGACATAACCAATGGGTAAGAAGGAAGGGGGGGGATACCAGTGATGGTAGAGAGAATACCAAAGGGGATAAGGGAGGAGCCTGTACCAACGATGGTACGCAGAAATACCAGCGATAAAAAAAGGGGAAAACATTTCACTCACACAAAGGAAAGGCAAGAGTAACTAAAGGCAATAGAACACTAAGCTGAAAGAGCTAAGAATTTAGCTTTAAAGATAAATGTTTCTAAACTAATTGAAAACACTTAGCTTGAGAGCTGGCCTGCCTGATGCATCTTGAAGTCTACACAGCAAATGAGATCTGAGGAGATAGAGAGAGACATTATGGGTAATCTTAGCTCAAGAATTTTTGGCTGGCGCAAGCTTGAATATCAGCCGAGTTGGTTCTAAGGATGGAACAGACATCCATCCTTCCTGAATGAATGAATGAAGATTAACATTAGATTAATCATTTTCCAGAAACACTCTACTGGCTCCCACTTTTAGCAATTTGCACTTTTGCCAGACTCAACTTTCTGCTGGTAGGACTGCATCTTTACTATTAAATGTCTCGGTTGCTTTCTCATGGCCAGGTTTGGAGCATACATGACATGTCCTTTCAGTTAACAATTCCTGCAGTAGAATACCAGTTGCTTATTTGTGCTATCATAAAAGTAATAGTCTGTTACTGACAGCTTTTCTGGTATAGCAGAAAAGTTCAGGTTTTCCCTATGTTCTCTGTCCTAAAATTCTTATTTGAAGCATCTCTTCTTGAACAGTCTCTTATTCCGCCAGCCTTTTCTTCATTTCAACCTTTGATTTTTGCAGTTTGATCACCTCATCTGAATATCTGTTTAAAGCTTCCAGTTTTAGCCTTTTGTTATTTGAGTTGATATATTCCTTCAGTGTTTTGTTTATTTTAATCAGTTTTCAGTACATTTGACTTATTTTTTCCTCTAGGTTACTGGAGGTTGTATCTGGAACCAAAGCTGGAGTTTGCGCTGCTTTTTGCTGAAGCTGCAGAATTCTCCCCAGTCAGTGGTTTCTCCTCACCTTTTCTGATTGATTTTCTTTCAGGTTCTCTGAATTTAGTTCCTCATTCCAAAGATGTTGGACATATCCCCACTCATCACATTGCTGCTTGTCCCTGCCCCTATCACCTTTCCACACCTATTTCATTTCAAAGGTCCATTTCTGTATAAAGTGCTCAGCCTTAAATTACTTTCTTAAGACCACTATTTTGTAGGATAATTCATACTGTATCTTGGAATGACTGGTTGAAAAAGCTGCCTGACTGACTATTGTTCCCCCTTTCCTTTCAGGTCACTGGTTTCTGGACCACCAAGTATTTCATCTTTTTTTCCCTCTATTATAATGTTTGTGCTCTTTTTTTAGTGAAATATTATGCTTGTTGTTGCTCATGGAGGGGGTACATGCCCTTTGCATCAGAGCTAATTGCTTCTTGTGCTCAAGGAAGAAAATGTAGTATTTTAAAAGGGATCACAAAGCCTCACAGATGTAGAACTCATGATGCTTCCCCAAACAAGAGAGAAAATGCAGGTGATTGTCTTTTGGCAGACTTTATCCTCCCCAGGTACACTTGTTGGGAATTTTTTTTTATGTTATGGACCTTGGAAAATACCAATCACAATAAAAATCCCCATCTCAGTCACAACTAGTAAGGCAATTTCATGTAAAGAAGGTTCCCATACTGGGTACTTATTGTTGTCCTTAATGTTCTATGCAGAGGGGGAGTCCAGCTCCAGAAGGCAGGTGACTGGACATTTAAGACCAAACCCCAGACCTTTGAGATGTGAAGCAGAGATCATGCCTACTGAGAGGCAATGAATTAGACTGCAGCAGTGATCCTCACAATGAATGTTCATAGGTGTCTTGGACAAAGACTGAGCTAACAGAATTAGACTTGGCATATCTTGTTTTGCCCTTACAGGACTTTCTGAATGGTTATTCCTAGAAGAATGCTACAAATCAAATCCTGAGTCCAGGGAGAAGAGAATGCATCCTGTTTCCAAAAAATGATTGTGAAGGAGAAAGCAGCAGGCTGACTCTTTGGGGAGTGTCAAATTCCACCTTTAGAGCTTCATTATTTGTTCAAAGCCTACAGGATCCAGTTGCCTCTCAGATGAGAGGCACTTAACTGCTGAAGAAATTTACAAGGAGGTTCTGCTGACATTGGAGACTGCACAGATTTGATGACTGTTTTATTGCCCAGTCCAAAAATCTGAAGCACCTCATCAAACAAGTGCTGATTTGTAATGGTGTCCTGTAAGTTGTACTGAAAACCTGCCAATACACTTTTAATTTATTTCAGGATAGGTAGAGACCTTTCCTGCCAAGAGACTCTTTAAGTGTACCCCCCAAAAAAAAAGGAGCATGTTATCTGTGGTGGCAATAACAATGGAACTCCCATTGCAAAGCTGATGGTGTCTTGCAACCAAACCTTTCTTCACTAAGGGCAGGGTGATTTATTCCATACATTCTCCAAGATCCATTCTGGCTGATTTTTGAAAAGCCTTGGAAGGGGAACTATTATAATGCATGATACCATAGTCCAGAATGCTAAATTTTTGCCTTACTTTGATTACAGGAAGTTATTTCCTTAGGTATTTAATTTAAGATGTTTACCATTCTTAAACACATTTATACTTTACCTTTTAAACTCCTCAAAATGTTAGTGTCTAAGCTAGCCAGATATCATGCAAATGTTTTAAGTTTATGGCAGCACCCAGACCTTGGAAAATACAATTGTGAAGGAACTTATAGTAATAGTAGATGTTCCAGTAGGCCTAACTACTGAATGTCTAACCCAAAGCTGCTTATCTAATGAAGCTCTTCTAGCAAGTGTCAAAGCCTCAGCCAGACATGTCTACAAATCATAGACCTTGTGGATGCTGCATCCAAAATATCAGATCAAAACTTGATGGAGTGTTTTGGCACCTATGTGAGCTCCTAAGCTTATACTCTCAGGTGAGTATCAAACATCGTCCATTTTTTTTCCTCCTAGCTGGTCTAAGAGGTCCCTGTCGAACTTATTTATATGCATCTAACAACTGAATGCCCTGAAGATGGGGGTGGCAGCTATACAAATTTTCATCCCAAAGCTATCTAAAGACTTGTTCTTTGTCAATTGGGAGTAGGAACTAGTCTGGAACTTTTTCTGTATACATGAACACCAATGCTGGATCTGAGAGTCTTGAGTCAGATTCCTATGAAGCTGCCACGAAAACATCCTCAAGGACTCCCAAAATATGATGGATGTCCACATGGAAGCATCTTGGCCCAACAAATCAAAATACCTTTGTACCTCTGATACCTTCCTTCCTATCCATTTAAAATTTCATCCTAAGTCAATGTTTCTCCAAAGGGAAAATCTCCTCTATGGGTGACTCAGAGGATATGGTGTCCTCAGTGTTTGTACCACAACCAAATGAGAAAGATATCTGTGAGGAATAGTCTAACTGTTCTTCCTCACTTCCCTGGATGGCCTCAACCTAAGTAGGAAAGTGACTTCCCCCCTTTTTTAGAAGATGGGACTTCAAACAATGAAGGCTCAAGCTCCTGGCTGCAGGCTCTGCAAAGCTTTCGGGAAGTTCTGAGCAAGGGTGACCCATTGCTCATGGAAAGCCTGGTGAGTGAGAGTAAAATGGGAGAAGATCCATCCATAATATCTGAGATGTGGATGCCATCTTGAAAATGGGAGGCAGTGAAATACATCTCCCCTTCTGGGTTTCTTTATGGGGGGGATGTCTACTTTGGAAGTCTTGGCTTCATTACAAGAAAGCTAGACTTCCAGCCCATGGTTCACAACATCCTCTTGAATTGCAATGGGTAGGAGTCACATTCCTCCTAAAACAATGAAATGGGTTTCTGCCATGTGTGCTGAGGCCTGGGCACCTGTGGAAACAGAATCTCATACATCAGTCTGGTCAGATGCACCACTGCTTACAGGCATACTGACCTCTAAAGGGCATCATCAGAGGTCTGCTAATAAGTAGGTGTTTGGCTTGGGGGCTGAGGAAACCCCTCATTTGCACTGGTACCGCCATACTAACATTAGGCCTTGGATGCTTGGTTCTTATCCACTGCATGTCTTTTGGCCCTCTCTTTGCATTTTTACTTAAGGATGTCAGCAGAGGAAGAAGACTCATCTGATGCCATAACAGACCAGGTGAGAGCTTCTGCTGATTAAGATTGCGCTGCAGAGAACGTGCCCTACTAAAGACAGTTTGATCTATAAATCCTTAGCAGAAGGTACACTTCTGGATGGGGTGCTCCAAACCTAAACAGAATATGTAGCAGCTGTGGTAATATTTGTGGGAATCCACCTACTGCATATAAAAAGGAAGAAGAGAGACTCCAGCAGAGTAAGAAAGTTATTTGTTGTGGATTCAGGTAAACAAGTCTATGTCTAGGAAGGACCTCCCTGTTATATTTCTATTCATGGGGGTCTTCCCTTGATCTGCTTAGAAAAATGGTCAGGACATTCTCCTGTAAAGGAATGCAAAGAACTTGAAGGGACAGGTTTGCTTTTATGGACTGGTCCTGTGCCCAAACAAGAAGCTTGCAAAGCCACCCCACATATGTACCATATGACTGTGGTGTGGTCTGTGAAAATCTTGAGAGGCCCTTGGACCAGGAACGTGAGAAGTTCTGTACGCCTGCTGCTCCTTCAGGTTGAAGAGCTCTGACTTCAGATTCAATGGCCACTGACCCTGAACAATGCCTGAAGCATCTGTGTCCAAGGTAGGCCTGGGATGAGGTTTACCTGTAATATCTACCATTGGATTTTTCTTTCTTTAAGCAGGGCAGAAGAGGAATCTGCATGTCCAGTGGTTGTGAATAGTGAGACCAAATCGATTTCAGATACCATTGGATCTTTCTCATATGAAGTCAGCAAGCAAAGGAGAGTAGTATTTCTGGAATTGAATTCATCCTCAAGTCTTGGTAAACCCTGTTTTTCACAAAATCTTACCAAGATGACACTGATATGTAGCATATATCATCAACAGAATTAGCTTGATACACAAGACCCTGGATAAAAAAAGTGAACAATCCTGGTAGGTGCACTGGTGCCAGGAATGGAAAAAATGACAGTGTGAAATCCTCAAGACATGGAAACATTATAATGGGTCTGGGACTAGGCCAGGTCCAGGAGGATGTCTATCCTCCCCCCACATTGTAGAAAGCAGCAGTCTCCACAAAAACTGATAGACCAAAAAAAGAGCCATAAACATGATAGAGTGGTCTATTGAGGATAAGCAAGAAATTATGTATTGTTACTATTATGCAAAAAGCCCAGAATTTCCAAACAGAACATATTAAAAGAGGAATGAAAAATACTTTCATAAGAAAAACTGTCAGAAGCTTCAAATAATATATACACCAAGAAACTTTGGTCCATTTTGAAAAAGAAGCAATTGGGGAAGTACAAAAATATGAAGAACAAAATCTAGAGACTTTTTGAAAGGTATAAAAAAGGAAATATGGACAAGGGAAAGAAAGAGATCTGATATCGTGCTAAATTAATCAACACCAAAAAGGCCGCCCCAAAGACATTAAGAGAAATACAGGCAAAGGCATTCAGTTATGGAAGAATTCACAATAAAAACAGTAATATCACAGAGGGAATGTAGAAGGAAAGATTAGTAAAGTAGAAGTTAAAAAAAAAATAGAAGATGAAGTTATGTATTACTTGCAAAGTGAAGGATTCAGTGCAGAAAGTCTAACAGAGGTTACATCACAGCATGATGAAACGAGTTCCCAAAGTAAGGAGGAGCAGGAGACACCTGAAGAAGAAATATGGACATGGGAAAGAGAGATTTAATGTGGTGCAATATTTATGAAAAGGAAAAAGCAAAACTAATCAATACAAAAAAGAGCAGCACCAAAGATATTTGAAGAGAAAAACAGGAAAAGGCATCCAAACATGGAAAAGTAGAAAACAGGATTAGTAATGGAGAAATTAGAGAAAGAGAAACTAAGGTTATGGATTACCTGCAAAATGAAAGATTTAGTGTAGAAAATCTAACTCTGGTACCATCACAGCAGGCTAGAGCAGTGGATCCCCAAATTAATGAGAAACCAGTGGAGCAGGAAACATCTGATAAGCTGCCATATGAAGATACTTTGGAGCCTTTCATTAGAAACCAGTACAAATGTTCAGCTGTAGTTGCACAGCAAGAGAAGGAACAGCAACTTTGACAGTGAGATCCTATGTGGAAGAATAATGGATGACACAGGATGAAACTGAGGAGAATGTGGCACAGTAAGATGCTCTGGAACTTTCTACAGAATGCCTGCAGGAAGTGGAGAACAAAGAATGTGCCTTCAGTTTACAAGAAAATTAACTAAGAGAAGAGTTGCTTGATTTAATAGAAATGGACAGACATACTAAGATCAATGAAAGAAACAGACTACAGATAATTGATAAAACCCAAAAAGTTACAAGTTTGATAAAACAAATGAACACAGTAATTAGGACTGTCCACAGAGATACACATGATATAACAGAAATAAATAGGATATATTACTGTGCAGCTAAATTAATAACAGATAAAGTCTTACCACAAAAACATGGGGTAGTAAAGGAAGGGGAAAAATTGAAGGCCATCATGGAAGTATCAACCAGAGAAAACTATAAAGCAATTAACACAAGAAGTATCAGTGTTAGAAGAGTACAGAAAAGGGAAAAGAGCAACAAAAATACTCAAAGATAGGAGGGATAAGAGCAATGTGCAGTATCAGAACAGATCAGCATCTATATTGCACTATCACAAATAAACTAAAATATCAGCACAGCGAGAAAACAAAATATATTCAGATAGATATAAAGGAAAAGTAACAAATAAGCAATTTACTGATGATCAAAACAGTTTTATAGAGAATTGGGAAACAAGGCAAAAGGAATTGAACCACCACCAAAAAAAGAAGAAGAAAAAGATACATTTTGGAGAAATATCTATAAAGATCCTGTGGAACATAACAAAGATGTTAAATTGATATTAGAAATAAGGCATTCAGCAGGATATGAAATGGGATGAAGTAATGGCCAGAGAGATTGAAACAAAGTTTAGAAAACCTTCTAATTGGAAAACTCCAGGCCCAGATGCAGTACCTAACTTGTGACTAAATGTATTAACATCTTTAGATGAAGATTTCACTATGAGTAAGAACCATTTATATGTGCACCCCAATGAGACACCAGTCTGATTAACAATAGGAAAAACAATACCCCTACTTAACAGCAAACCTGCAAGCTATCCTAAAGACCAATAATGTGCCTTCTGACGACATATAAACTATACATTGGAATTAATGCTGACAGAGTCATACGGAAGAAAGGATAATTTGTTGTTAAATAAAGTCATAATGGAGAATTGTAAAAATGGGAAGAATTTGTTGTTAAAGTCATAATGGAGAACTGTAAAAAGGGGAATAATCTAAATATGGCATGGATAGACTATTAAAAAACATTTGACAGTATCCCACATTCATGGATAAAAGAGTGCTTAAAAATCTATAAGGTACACCCTACACTGATCAATTACATTACAATAACCATGAAATTGTGGCAAAATACTTTGCAGTTAAGCCATGATGAAGGACAAATAATTATTCCGGGGATATTCCATAGGTTCATAGGTTCATACTAGGCTATCTGCCCGAGGGCATTTATCAGCCTAGCCCATAGTTTTGTGGCTTACGCCACCCCTTTAGTTTGGAGAAACTATGCCCATTATTTTGCTGTGCCTCTGTCGAGCAGTGACACTGAGGTAACCCCTGGGGTGTATCTGCGATCTCCCATCCATTGGTCAAGATTCCTCTTGAACAAGGCCAGCGAGGTGCTCTGCCTCACATAAACCGGGATTTTGTTCCACAGCATAGGGAGTCTTTGGGTGATGAATCTATCCCTCCAGCACGTCCTATTAATAACTGTGTCGAGGTTTAAGTCTCCCGCCCTTGTGGCTCTGAGGGATCTAGATTTTTTGAGATGAAGCATGTTCATCAAATCTGGGTTTGACATGGCCTTGTATGTCAGGCATAGGTCACCTCTGAGCAAGCGGTAAGCAACTGAATATAACTGGAGTTCTTTCAGTCGGGCAGCATAAGACAGATTTTTGAGACCCTTTATCCTTTTGGTGAGGAACTTTTGTGGCCTCTCCAGCTGCTGCAAGTGTCGGGTCAGATACATTCCGAATGGGGCATTGTACTCGATCATTGGTCTGATGAGTGATGAGTATAGGGAGACTATGACTTCCCTTGATCTAGATGTGAATCCCTTCATGATAAGGTGGGCAATGTAGAAGGTCTTCCTAACTACTTTAGCAATATGAGTGTCGAATGAAAGGCGACTGTCAACCTGGGTTCCCAGGTCCCTAATAACTTCTTCTGTGTTCAGGGGATTGCCACCTATATGGTAGCTAGGGGTAACCTTATTTTTCCCGAAGGGTATGACTATGCATTTCTTGGCATTTAACTTTAGGCCATGGCTCTGGCACCAGTTATCCGTTTCTGTGAGACCCTTCTGAAGGATATCTGTGTCGGATGTGTTTTCAACTACGGCGCCCAGTTTGCAGTCATCTGCAAACTTTGTCAGCCATAACCCTCCTGTGTTTGCTTGTACTTCAGAAAAGTAGATGCCAAACAAGAGTGGGCCCAGGACTGAGCCCTGTGGGACACCACTTGCGACAGGCTTTGAGTCTGACATGGCGCCAGCAACTCTGACCCTGTGGGTTCTGTCACTCAGCCAGTTTGCAACCCATCTTGTAATGTATGGGTTTACATTTAAGTTGATGAGTTTTCAATGATACCCGAGTGAGGTATTGTATCAAAAGCCTTCGCCAGGTCTAGGTAGGCTGTATGGACTGCCTTTCCCTCGTCAATGGCCTTGGTGACTGTTTCGAAAAAGTCAACCAAGTTTAAAAGGCATGATCTGCCTTTGACAAAGCCAAACTGGGTTTGATCCAAAGTCTGCAAGTTCCCTATGTCTTTATTTATGAGATCCATTATGATCCTCTCCATGGCTTTGCAGATAAGGCTTGTCAAGCTAATGGGACGGTAATTTCCAGGGTCGGTGGAGGCACCGCCTTTGTGGAGTGGGACCACAGTCGCTGTGTGCCACTCCCTGGGTACGTATCCGGAGGTGAGACTAAGATTAAACAGCTGTCCTAACTGTGGGTTTAATTCCTCGTTGAGTTCATGGAGCACACAGCCGGGGACACCATCAGGTCCCTTGGATGCTGTGTTCTTTGCCTTGGAGAGAGCAGTTCTCACCTGGGCGTTAGAGATGTTTGGGGGGCTACAATCATTTGCTATAGACATCTCTCCTTTAGGGGGGGAGAAGTTTGCACTGAACCTGTCAGCCAGTATGTTGGCAATGTCTGTAGGATCAGTAGTCTTCACATCATTTTGAACTAATTCTGAGCATATCTGGGAGTTTCCTCCTAGGTTTCTGACATAGCTAAAGAATGCCTTATGGTTGTCTTTAGAGTCCTTAGCTATTTTTTTCTCAAAATTAGCTTTGGATGATTTTATGAGAGCTCTTAGCTTTTTACTTATAGTGATCAGTGGTGTCTTACCTTTTAAGGATTTTGCTCTATCTTGTAGTAGCTTTCTCCTTTTGTTGCAGAGTTTGTTTATGGCTGGGGTCCACCAGACTGGACGCTTGCCTTTGGTACAAAGAGTCTTTGTTTTGCTTGGGATTGCCTGATCCAAGCAGCCCTGCAGGTGCTGGTAGAAGGCATTTGTAAGTGATTCAGTGGTTTGAGTAACGTTAACCGCCGGCTCAGGGGCCTTAAAGGAGACCACACTAGTCTTTAGAAGTGTGAAGTCGGCTTTCGAGAAGTTCTTTACTGTGGTCTTTTTCATTTCGGGTGGGGGTGGGATGAGGACCTCCAGCGAGATTAGTTTGTGATCAGATCTCACCAGTGAGGGGTATACTTCCGGCGTTGAACATTGTGCTCCCATGTTCATGACGATGAGATCAAGTATGTTTTCTCCTCTTGTGGGGATGGTGACTAGTTGTTCCATGGCATTTGAGTTTATGAATTCCAGGAACTTTTGGGCTAGTGTGTTTGGGCTTGAGTAGTGTTCCCAGTCTATATTAGGGTAGTTGAAGTCACCTAGTATGATGGTGTTCGGAGATACATTTATCCCCCCAGTGTTTTCAGGAAGGCCATATGAGGTTCCTGAGTTTGCGAGGGTGGCCTGTAACATGCTACAAATTGCAGAGCAGTCTTGCCTGTGGTTAATTGCACCTGGATGGTTTCCGATGCATTGTGCGATGCCACCAATCTTGAGGTGTGGGTGTCCTTGATGAATATGGATACCCCTCCTCCTTTCTTGGTATTGTCCGGGTTTTGGGGCCGGAACGCATGATATGAGGTAAAACCTGATAGTGCTGGGGTGCTCTCAGGAGCCTTGAACCAGGTTTCTGTCACAGCACAGACACTGATGTTCTCCATACTGAGAAGGGCCTCGAGTGCGTGCATCTTGAGGTTGAGACTTCTGGCATTGAGCAGCATTACCCTTAGTTTTTTTTTCTTTGTTTTGTTCTAGGGTGGTAGGTTTAGAATTTGAGCCTTGCCTAAAAAAGGCACTATGGGGGTGGCAAGAGCCTTTGCCAAAATCCGGAATCCCAGGGGTGACAAGTGCAAGCCGTCCCTTGCGAAGCAGCGTGGCTTGTCCAGCATGTCATCCCAGGCAGACAGACATTGGATCCCCTTTGAATGACACCAGAGTTTAAGCCAATTGTTAAAGCTGATCATTTTATTTCTGTATTGTGGCATCATTCTTGGTGAAGGTAGGATACTGCTCAAGGTCAGGGTCATACCTGCTTGGGCTACATAATCAGAGAGCTCCTCTATGTCTCTTTTCATGTAGTCCAAGGAGGTACATCTCAGGTCATTAACACCAGCGTGGACAATGATTGAGTCGTACTTGTACCTGCTGTTGAGAGACCTGAGTGCATGCGTTATGTGGCGGATTCTAGCACCCGACAGGCAGCTTACTGTGACCTTCTCCTTACTCAGTCTGGTGAGCGGGACGTCAGTGTGTCTGACTATGGAGTCACCAATGACTAGTGTGTCTGGCATTGTGTTTGGCCTTAAGGGCTGTGACTGCTTGACACTCTGACTGTGTGGTCTATGTGTTGCAGGTGTTGTGTTCTGAGGTGGTAGTTGTTTGGGTGTCTGCTTTGGTGGCCTCTGCTGTTTTGGTAGATTTTTGATCAGAGCCTCTGAGTATGTCTTTGTGTGTTTATGTGTATGATTTGAGGTTGTGATGGTATTATGTGAGACTGGGTCTATAGTGTGTGTGGTTACCTTCTCCTCCTGTCTGGTCATGCCAGTCCTATGTTGAGAGAGCTCAGCCTCCAGTTTGGCCGTATACTTGCATCTCGCATGTATTTGTGTTTTGTGGGAGGAGGAGAGGGTTGTCTGTGTACATGAGGCAATTGTAACATTGCCTCAATATTCCCAGGTTCACCAGCTGAGCAGGAGAGGACATTAGCAACTGATCCCTCGACATGCTAGAAGGAATAGACAGAAAAACTTAAGAAAAGGTTCTGGGGATGTGGGTGACTGAGAAATGGGGTTTGCTTTTTGGGGTACTTTCTATAACAAGAGTGCTGTATCGAGGTGATAAGTACTGTAGGAGCAAGTGCTTCGCTATACAGATAGAGAATAGTCTACTTGGGAGTCAAGTAGAGATAATTTACAGTTGTAGGATACACTAAATAGAACAGTAGTATACTTTGAGGAAGGTAGTTTTAAGGGAAAATTTGAAGAGTGGACTTTAGGTAGCCCTAATAGTTTAAATCTGATTAACCGGCGCTGCCCTAGTGTGCAACGGTAGCAGCTCCGCGCTAAATCGCACTAATGCGTGCTTTATAGCAGGGGGCTGGAAAAAACAGGAAATGACCCAAAATGGCCGACAAATTACTAGTTGCTGCTTCTAACCACTCCTCTGAGGACAAACAAGCAGCTCAGTACTCCCCACTCCCACTGGTGAGTAAAGAAACTACCTCTGGCCACACAAGAAAATGGAGGAACACAGAAACCAAATACAAAGCCCAGGGATCAGCAAAATCTGATCACTGGAACAACTAGGTAGGAAAGGAGAAATATTTTTTTTTTTTTTGCAAACAGACAGAAAAAAATGCAGTAAATGCTTTGTTTTCGACTAAATTGCTATCAAAGGCTGGTACACTTGAGTGTATTAGCCTGTTTGTTACTTTTAAGCAATACTTTAGCCCACAAGTGCAATCAACAATATAAGCTCACAAAAACAGGAAAATAAGGTAATAAAACAGTAATATAGGCAAAAACAGTAGTCGAAAAGCTCAAAAGATCGAAAAATGCAAACTAAAAAGTTTAAAAAATACTTATGATCAAGAAAGTTGCTTTTTCTGCTCTCTGCTGGCTTGGGAACTCTGCAGGGGACCACGAGGAGCTATGCCTAGTTCTCTAATGCCAGAAAAGCCTGCCAAAGCGTGCTTTATAGCAGGGGGCTGGAAAAAACAGGAAATGACCCAAAATGGCCGACGAATTACTAGTTGCTGCTTCTAACCACTCCTCTGAGGACAAACAAGCAGCTCAGTACTCCCCACTCCCACTGGTGAGTAAAGAAACTACCTCTGGCCACACAAGAAAATGGAGGAACACAGAAACCAAATACAAAGCCCAGGGATCAGCAAAATCTGATCACTGGAACAACTAGCTAGGAAAGTTTAGGAAAGGAGAAATATTTTTTTTTTTTTTTTGCAAACAGAAAAAAATGCAGTAAATGCTTTGTTTTCGACTAAATTGCTATCAAAGGCTGGTACACTTGAGTGTATTAGCCTGTTTGTTACTTTTAAGCAATACTTTAGCCCACAAGTGCAATCAGGGTGATTCTCTGTCACTACTGCTTTTTGTCTTGCCCTTAACTCATTATTAAGTTGTCTACTTAACATATTAGTTCATTGCTACAATTTGGCTCCCAAAGTGAAAAAACTTTGCTTCTTTTTGTAGACTATTTAAAATCATATGGTTCAACAGATGAACTGAAAGCACAACTGCAAGTGGACGAAACTTTTTCAGATGATATAAGAATGTCATTTGGTCTTGATAAATGTGCAAAAGCAACCTTTAAATTAGGAAATCTGCACCAAGAAAGCATCAGCTTGGGACAGGAATGTGATATAAAAGAACTTCAGCAAATTGGAGTGTATAAATATTTGGGAATTGATGAAGGATGAACAATAAAACATGAACAAATGTGAGTAAAACTCGGTAAGAAATATTTTAGAATTTTACATTAATACCAAAAACAGCATTGAAATCTAGGGACAAAGTCCAAGCTATAAACAAATTTGCTCTTCCTGTTTTAACTTACAGTTTTGGAGTGATTGACTGGTTTCAAAAGGTGTTGGACATGAAAACAAGAAGGATGCTTTTTGCTCATCAAATGATTTATAAAAATCAGTGCATAACAAGATTGTATATTCCTTGTTCTGAAGGAAGTATAGGCCTCCTCAAAACTGATTACATGTATAGATCTGCAACTGTGGGCCTGCATACATATCTGCTGACCTAAACATAGTGAAAGTTTTGAAACATGAGGAAAATAAGTGTAAGATGACTTCCCTGCTTAGTTTAATAGAAGCATATCGGCGTCAAGTGTGAATGGAAATCAAACCAGAAGTAGATAAAAAATTAGGCAACAACTGAATGTGCCAAAAAAAAAAAAAAAAGAAAGAATATAAGGTAGATGGATCAGATGAAAAGACAAGAAATGTGGAAAATGCATAAATATAGCTGCAAGTATAGAAAACTCTTGGAACAATCTCATGTTGATCAAGATCAAATGCAGGAATGGTTAAGGAGAGGTGAATTTAAACCAAAAGAAAAAAGGTTAATATTGGTGGCCCAGGACAGTGGACTACATACACATTGTTTTAGAAAGTCCATTGAACATGTGGGAGAAACAGACAAATGCAGATTTTGTAAAACAGAATTAGAAACAGCCTCACATCTTGTTGCTGGTTGTGATATACTAATGGCAGAAGGACTGTATACTGAAAGGCATAATAATTTGGCAAGACTATTGCTGTGGGGATTGTGCAAACATAATATTGAAGTAGCTGAAAAACACTGGAAACATTAATCACAAAGCATAATAGAAAATGATGTTTATATCATATGGAATCATCAAAGGAGAAAGCCAAATTAATCAGTTAAAAAAAACAAGTAATCTCTGTGGTATCTCTGAAGTCTCAAACAACCCACTAAACAAGTATAGTGGGTATCTCCGAAGTCTCAAACAACCCACTAAACAAGTACAGTGGGTCCAAAAACAAAGCAGTGTAAGAAACCTCTCTGTGTGGAAGGTTTTCAGTCCATATATCTCTAGTTAATCACTGTATATTAATCAGATCAGACAATAGTAGTAGAAGTAGCGAACTTAAACTAGTCAAGTAAAAAAATAGAAAATATACAATTTGAAATATTGTACAGAATTACTAAGTATTCATGAAATAATCCAAGCAAGGCAGGCAGTCTGTTTCCAGTCGAAAATCCTTTATTAAGTACACATGTTTTCAAAGAATGGTGCTTTCCTCCTTGGCTACTGCTGTTAAAATTCTTGTTAAGACGCTTCTCCTTGTTTCTTCTTTAAAAAACTTTTATTAGGGAGAGTGATTCGTTTTTACAAAAGGCAAATAAGAACATGACATAAAAAGGTGGAGTTTGCATTTTGCAATAGGATACACACAAGCCATTGGAGCAAAAGAAAAAGAATAGCAAATTAGGTGAGAGAAAGGAATGAATAAACATTGGTAGATTCATTAAAACTTATTTGCATGGAAGAATGTAATTGGCTTCCAAGAAATAAGAACCAGATCTGAAGAAGGTTTATAAAACGAAAGCGCTCATCTCTCTCTCTTGCGTTACAACACTAACTTTCAAATGGTTAGGTTGTAGCTTTTATTTTGTTTTTTGTTTTAAATCATTTTAATAAAAGTTTTTTAAAGAAGAAACAAGGAGAAGCGTCTTAACAAGAAGTTTAACAGCAGTAGCCAAGGAGGAAAGCACCATTCTTTGAAAACATATTTGCAGCATTTCTTGGGTTTTCCGTAAGCGTTTGCTCACTTCTCTCTCTACTACTTTATTAAGTACACAGGCAAGCAATCCAAGTAAAACAAAAATAGAGTAATAGTTTCCTCACAAGCTTTCTAAATATATATACACTTTTTGTCAGCCTAAATATACATATATATATATATATATATATATACTTTTTATCAGTCTAAATAGGTTATGAAAATAGAATATGATTTCAACTGATTTTTTACATGCAAAGTGTATATGTATATATTTATATATATTTTTTGATTGCCAAATGGACTAAGATTGATATATTTCCAGCCATGTAGTATATTGTCTTGGTAAAATCACAGACTTAATAATCTGGTTAAATAAGAGGTACCACATCATTTTAAAATGTATTTAAAGTACATATGGATTGTATTTTTATGACAGCTAAGTAGGGCAGGACCAGCTCAAACGTCACACTGATGGGGTAAGGGATGTGACTTTAACATGTGTACCAATAACACTGTTTTACAGCACAACACAATAAACCACTCCCTTGCCTGACAAAATATATTTAGAAAGCTTGTGAGAAAACTGGGATGGGAGGTTGGCATAATGGTTAAGGTGTTTACCTTACAGACAAAAGGTGCAAGGTTTGATTCTCACATGGGGTAGCTAGCTAGGCTTAAAATGGCCCATAAGGGCAGTTAGTCTAGCACTAATCTATCAACTTATTGGATGGATATGACAAAGAAAAAGAGATTTAATATGGTGCAATATTTGTACAAAAAAGAAAGCAAAAGTAATTAATACAAAATTGCAGCACCAAAATATTTGAAAAGAAATATAGGCAAAGGCATCCAGTTACGGAAAATTTTACAATACAAAAAGTAAGAAAACAAATAGGAAAAGAGGATTAGTAATGGAAACATTAAAGAAATAGAAAATGAGGCTATGGAGTACCTGCAAAGTGAAAGATTTAGTGTAGAAAATTAAACTCTGGTAGCACCACAGGATAGAGCAATGGATCCCCAAATTAAGGAGAACCAGTGGAATGGGAAACATCTGATCAGTTGCTATATGAAGATACTTTGGAGCCTTCCACAGAAAACCAGTATAAAGGTTCAGTTGGAGTTGCACAGTAAGGGAAGGAACAGGTAACTGTGGGAACTCTGATGCAGTCAATGTTATGGACTAACAGGTCAGCGAGTTCCCATATGAAAGAGCAATGGATGACAGGATGAAACTGAAGAGAATGTGGCACAGGAAGATGCTCTGGACCTTTATGCAGAATGGCTGCAGGAAATAGAGAATGAAGAATGTGTCCTCAGTTTAGAAGAAAATTATCTAAGGGAAGAGTTGCTTGATTTACAGTCATTAACATCAATGAAAAAAATAGACTACAGAAAGTCAATAAAACCCCAAAAGTTAGAAGTTTGATAAAACGAACACAGTAATTAGGATTGTTCATAGAAATTCATGTGACATAACTGAAGTAAAATGGATATATTACTGTGCAGCTAAATTAATTAACTCAAAAACAAAGGGCAGTAAAGAAAAGATCAAATTCACTCATGGAAGTGTAAAATAGAGAAAACTATAAAGCAATTACAACAGTATCACTGTTAGAAAAGTATAGAACAGGGAATAGATCAACAGAAATACAGATGTGATAAATGCAATGCATAGTATCAGAACAGATCAGGATCTATTGTGCACTATCGCAAGTAATAAATCAAAAATATCAGCACAGGCAGAAAAATGTAGAAGATATGCAGGTAAATATAAAGGAAATTACAAAATAAGCAATTTATTGATGACCTAAAATAGTTTTTTATAGAGAATTTCAAAACAAGGCAAAAGGAATTGAAACACCATAAAAAAGGAAGAAATAGTTACATTTTGCAAAAATATCTATGAAGATCCTGTGGAACATAAAGATTTTGAATGAATAGAAGTAAAAGGAAGAATAAGAAGTTCAAATGTACAGGATATGAAATGGGATGAAGCAATGGCCAGAGATATTGAAACAAAGTTAAGAAAAGCTTCTAATTGGAAAATCCCAGGCCCAAATGCAGTACCTAATTTCTGGCTAAAAGTATTAACATCTCTACGTGAAGACATAGCCATAAGTAAAGAACAGTTTATATGCGCACCCTGGCCAAACACCAGCCTAGTTAACAATAGGAAAAACAATACTCCTACTTAAGAGCAAACCTGCAAGCTATCCTAAAAACCATAGACCAATAAAAAGAAGTTAAGTACTCACCATAATGTTCCATCTGTGTTGTCCATTTTCATTCTTCCTCAACTGATGGGTTCAGATCCATTTCTTCAGATCTGACTCAGCTGTTGCTAAAGCTTGTGGCAACTAAAAAACTTTTGAGCTTTTCCCTTACCCACAATGCACCAACCCCATGCCCCTCAGACCTTGTTTGTTGACTTTAGTAGAAAGGACATTTTTTGCAATTAAACAGGAAGAAGACTACAGCTAGAACTCAATATAAACAGTCATATCCTGTAACCACACATTCTTCCATAAGTTCACACAGGATGGGGGTTGGTGGGTGGGGAGTTGAGGAAGAATGAAAATGAACAACACAGATGGAATGCTATGGTGAATACATAACTTCTTTATCTAATGTCAATTTTCATTCTGTCCTCAACTGATGGGACAGTGTCCCCAGCTACATAAATTCCAAGTTGGACTCAGGAAAAGATATTCCTGAGCACCATTGAAACAAATGATACTCTACCTCTGGAGACCAGATCCAATCTAATAATAATAAAAGTATGGGGAGTAGTCCAAGTTGCTGATGCACATGTATCATCCATCTACATTCTGGATTGAAATACTGAAGAAGTGGCCATGGATCTACTTGAATGGGTCCGTAATGGTTTTGGTACAATAATGCCCAATTTGTTATGAATAAATGAAAGACAATCAATCAGTTAGCCACTTAGATCATGTAACTTTTGAAACTTTTTTTTTCCCAATTTTACTTCTGAGAATTAAACAAACAATTGGTCAGTTTTTCTAATGTTTTTGTTCTATGTAGGTAAAAACATAATAGTCTGCGGACATCCTATAAATTTAGGAAATAATTCTGGTAAATTAATGGACTGATTGATATTAGATTCTGACACCACCTTAGGAAGAAAGGATGCATTATTCCATAATATAACCCTATTATTGTGAAAAATCAAGTATGGTGGTTTAGAGGCTTGAATCTCAAAAATCTGTATGGCAGAGGTAATAGCTACCAGAAAAATTGTCTTCCAAGAAAGGTATTTAAGGTCACATGCAGCTGCTGGTTCAAAGGGAGACTAAGAGCATGCAGTTCTAGATTCAGTTCCGATGGGAAGAGTAGGATCTTTAAAGGGGGGCCTCAGAAGAAGAGTGCCTTCCAAGTAGGCTTTGCTCAATTTGAGATGTGACAGAAGAACCATCAAAACCATTGTGAAAATCTGATGTCGCTGCTAACTGAACTTAAACAGTATACACTAGCTCCTTCTTTAAAAAGATGTGTCAAAAATTCAAGGATGCTATGTATCGGGGCTGAAAAAAGTTCAGTATTATTTTGATGAGCCCAGTAAACAAACCTTTTCCATTTGTTGGAACAGAGTTTTCTGGCAGAAGGTTTAAGGAAAGATAAAAGTATTTGATGGACATGTGACAACAGTATAGGTTTGTCTGGCTATTAATGGAACTGTTGAAGCCAGGTAGTCAAGCCTGAGGTTGGGTGAGACAGGAGGTTTGGAAGTGGATCCAGAATGTAAGGTTGTTGAAGCAATTGAGGCCTAAGGTAGGGGAAACAAATCTGTTGAGGTCAGAAGAGTGCAATGAAGATGACTTTGCTCTTCAACATAGCAGCTTTCTGTACAAATTTTGGAATTAACGCAATGGGTGGATAAGCATTGAGTACACAGGGGGGCCAATCGTGAAATAGAGTATCCCTCAGGGATTCCCCCTGAGGAGGAAGTAGGGAAAAGTAGCTGCAGCATTTGCTGTTTATGGGGGAAGCAAATAGATCACAACAAGGCTGGCCCCATTGATGGAAAATCCATTTAGTGAAGTTCTTGTTGAAGGACCATCCGTGAGGTGGAAGTATGTACCTGCTCAGTTTTGTCTGCTATTACACTGAATTTCCCAGAATGTGTGTTGCTATGACAAAGCAGTTGGATGCGATTGCCCACTGCCACACTCAGTGCTTCTATACACAAGGGGTAGGATCTGTTCCCTTCTTGTTTGTTGATGTACCAAACTAATGACATATTGTCCATTTGAATTGCAACTGTCCCCAAGGGGAGAGCATTCTGGAAGGCCTGCAATGCTAAAAGCACTGCTCTTATCTGTAGGACATTGATATGTAAGTTGGCCTCTTCAGGGGACCAAGTGCCTTGGACTGTTTTCCCCAGAAAATGACCCCCCCCCCGCTGGGAAGTGTCCGTGATCACTATTGCTTTGGGCTGAGGGGAATAAATGGTCAGTCTTGTAGAAACTGATCTGATTGAATTCACCACCTGAGATCTCTCTTGCATGTCTGACTGATTCATATCTGATAAGACATGGGTTGGTAAAGTATTGACCACTGTGCGGCTACCATCCACTTAAGAATTCTCATGTAAAATCTAACCAAAGGTACTAATGTTATTGCCACTGGCATTGATTCCGGAGCTTGAAGCACCAGGTGGGCTGAAATCTTGGCACTGCAGATTATCTTTCTGATCTGTGATCTTATGGTTTGAACTTGAGGGTGGTAGTGAAGCTATGTTTGACTTTGTGTTAAGAATTGTTCCTATGAATTTTAGAGTCAGAGTTGGTTCTAGTCGGGACTTTTCGTAGTTTATGGTTATCCCCAGAAGGCAGCAAGTCTGGAGAACCAGGTCTCTTGCCCTTATCAACTGATGCATGGTTGGTGCGGAAATAAGCCAGTAGTCTAGATATGGAAATTAGGAGTTATGTACGTACCATAACTTGTATGTGTAGTCCTATTTCATTCTTTCCCCACCACTGGGTCTTTGTATCTGAACTGGCTGTTCCAAAAGACAGATTCAACTAATCGAGCTCCTCCCACTCTTATAATGCCCCAGATCGAATTTACTGCCCCAGAAAAAGGTGAAAAAAAAGGTGACAATAACAAATATGAACAACAATAATACCCTCAACTGAAGCTCAAGATAAAGATCCATGAAGCTCAAACTCTTGTAGATACCTCTAGACTTCCTGGAAGAGGGACGGTTGGGTGGGATGTGAGGAAGAATGAAATAGGACAGCACAGGTTCCAAGTTATAGTAAATTTGATGTCCATTTCATTCTTCCTCACAACTGGGTCAGAGTCCCCAGCTACATAAATTTACTGGGGTGGCCCCTATGAAAAGGATATGCCGGAGCACCATGGCTCCAAAGGATGCTTTACTTCTGGAAAGTATATCCAATTTATAATGCAAAATAAAGGTATGTGACTTGGAGCAGGTTGCTGCAGCACAAATGTTATCAATAGAGCTCCTAGCTGCAAAGGCCGAAGAAGCAGACATTGACCTAATAGAGTGGGCCTTAGCTGGATGGAGCAATTACAGTCTTTTCCATTTAGCTAGAGTTACTTTTGACACTATTTGGCCTAACCAATTGGGAATAAAGGAGATGAGTAGTTGTTCAGATTTTCTATGTTCCCTTGTCATGTGCAGGTAGAAATGTAACATCACGGAGGTGAAGCATATATTCACCCTTACTGGAACAGTTAGGAAAGAAAACTAGAAGGTGAATGGACTGGTTTATATTCGCCTCAGTGGCCACTCTAAGCATAAAAGGATTCATCCTCAGAGATGCTCTGTCTTTGAAAAAGGAAATATATGTCAGTTTAGATAAGGCCTGTAGTTCTGATACCTTCTGTGTTGAAGTAATGGCCACAAGAAAAACGTTTTTCCAGGTTAAAAACTTTGTCACAGAATCAGCTTGTTCAAAGGGTCTCTGAGTGAGACCTTGTAGGATCAGATTTAGATCCCAAGGAGGAGAAGGATCTTTAATAGGCAGCCTAAGAAGAAGTATTCCTTTCATGAAGGCCTTGCATAACCTAGGTGTTGAGATGGAAGATAGTAGATGTGAATCATCCACAACGTTCAAGTTAGCAATCGCTGCCAACTGTAATTTAACTGTAGAAAAACTGTCTCCCACCTGAAAGAGAACTCATGAAAAGAAGAAATGCTGAAATGGGATCTGAGAAAGGGTCAATGTTCTGATTTTGTGCCCACACTGAAAATCTTCTCCATTTGCTATTGTAAACCTTTTTAGTAGAAGGTTTTTGAGAAGCAAGAATGATGTCTAGGATGGGGAGGCTAACCTGGAATTTCCTAAAATCATTGGAAATTGGGAAACCAAGCGGTTAGTCTCAGTGACTTTAGATTCGGGAACTGGTCAGATGAGAGATCAGATCATGTCTGGGATCCAGTATCTATGGTGGATATTTTGCATGAGACTGCAGGAAGGAAAACCATACCTGATGAGACCAGAAGGGGGCTATGAGGATAACACTGCTCTTGAACCTTCTGGCTTTCTGTACAACTTTTGGTATCAATGGGATTGTAGGATAGGCATACAGAAGACCTGGGGGCTTCCCAGTTGAGGGGGATCAGAGTGAAGTATTTGCTGCATTTGGTGTTCAAGGGGGATGCAAAAAGGTCGCTGCAAGGTTGGCCCCATTAACAAAATATCTGGTTTGCTACTGACATCAGGGACCACTTGCATGGACTCAGAATGGATTGGCTGAGTCCGTCTGCAAGAATGTTGGTCTCCC
Organism: Protopterus annectens; assembly: GCF_019279795.1. Lineage (NCBI taxonomy): Eukaryota > Metazoa > Chordata > Ceratodontiformes > Protopteridae > Protopterus > Protopterus annectens. Next base: position 693,819,269 of record NC_056748.1, on the reverse strand, counting down.
AGGAATGTGCATTGTAATCAAAAATTGGTTTGAGGAGATCGCCCATTCCCACACTCTCGTGACCTCTCTGCATAACGGGTAACATTGAATTCCCCCCTGCTTGTTGATATACCAGACTACTAACATGCTGTCTGTATGAATTGTTATCGTTCCCAGAAGTAGGTAGTCTTGAAAGGCTTGCAACATCAGAAGGACTGCTCTCATCTCCGGAACGTTGCTGTGCAATTAGGTGTCTAAGACGGACCACATGTCTTGGACCAATCTTCCCTCAAAATGCCCCCCATCCCAATAAGGAAGCGTACGTGGTCACTTGTGGCCAATAGAGGTGGAAGGGAAAAGAGTCTGCCTAGACAGAGATTGTCCGATAGCATCCACCATTGAAGAGTCCATCTGCAGATTGAAGTCAGTTTGATTGGAACAGTTAAGGGATGATACAGGATGGACCACTGGACCTCTACTGTCCACTTAAGTACTTGCATAATGAACCTTGCCAATGGCAGCTGACATGGAGCCTACAGCTCTTAGGATAAAGTCTTGCAGGGGGTGGGTGTATCAGTAAAACTTGAGCTTGTTGTCTCAGAGATACATGCTGCAACTGTAGGTTTGCTACCTGCAGGACTGTGTTCAGTTGCATTTCTATGAACTCTATTGTCTGCACAGGCATCAGATTCGATTTTGCAAATTTATTGTGATCCCAGCTGACTGAAGGTATGCAACACGTACTGCATCGCTAACTCCAGTTGATGCCTTGATAGTGCCGTCAGGAGCCAATCTTAAGTACGGAAAGCTGCCACTACTGACATGCATTTGGTAAACACCCTGGGGGTTCTGGTGAGACCAAAGGGCAGTGCTCTTAATTGGTAATGATTGGCTCCTACCCGAAAGTGCAGATGTCTCCTGGACCGTCTGTCAATATTTATATGACAGTGTGTGTCTTTGAGGTCTATTGAGCATATCTGATTGTCCTTGTGTAGTAATGGCAGAATGGACTGAACCATCACCATGCAAAACTTTGACTTCTTACAAACAGAATTAGTTTGCTTAGGTCCAATATTGCCCACAGGTCCCCTGTCTTTTTTGGCACCAAAAAGAAGCATGAATAAGTTCCGCATCCTTGTTGCTCAGTTGGATGACTCTTTTCTGTAGAAGTTTTTGAAATTCGCTCATGGTGTACTCCCCTCTGACTAGGTGGGACATTCGGGGAGCTTCCTTCTGAGAAGTGGGGGGAGGAAAAAGGGAATGTAATAACCTCTGGAAATTATGTTTAGTACCCAGATGTCATTTGTTAGTTTTGTCCAGGGGTCTAGGTGCAATGACAATCTGCCCCAGACTTTCTCCAGAGTACGACAGTCAGGCAGCACTTCAGAAGCATTGATAGGGCCTGTCAGAGAAAAGTTCTCTGAAGCTCTGATTCTGTGGACCCCCTCTGCCCCTCGGGTGGTGTCTTCCATTAAACCCTCATCCTCTGCCTCTGGATGATTATCATTCAGGAAAGAATCCTGAGACTTTTTGAACTATATTTTCTTCCCATTATGCTGGTTTTTGGAAAAAGGTCTCTGAGGGGGAGAAAACTTGATCCTTACAGCAGATAGCATTTCCCTCTTGCTCACTGCGGGTAAATGTGTCCATTACTGATGGTTCAAACAAAGAACCACCATCAAAGGGGGCATTAGTTAAAGACAGCTTAAAGAGTTTCGCAAACCCTCAACCAAGCATGTCTTCCTAGGGCTATGCCCGATCTGGCTGCTCAAGAGGTACCTTCCACAGTGTTGGAAATCAACCTCATCGATAAGTTAGACAAAGATGCAAGAGTTGACAGTTGGGGAGAGACCTTATCAAAGTCCTCCTCTGGCATGCACTCAGCCAGAGAATTGGTGATCTCATTGACCAAATCTCTTTAAAGACATGTAAAGTGTGCCAAATAGTTGAGCGCTCTCAGTGTAAAGCTTGCTGAGGTGTATATACACTTCCCTTGTCTGTCCAAGACCCAAGACTCCTTATTCCAGGGATGAACAGAGGAGCACTGCTCCGCTAGCTTCTTCTTTGTGGCCGCTGACACTATGATGGCATCAACTGGAATACCTTTGCTCCAGTTAGGACAATCCAATGGGAGGCTCAAGAACTTGTCAGTACACTTAGGGATAGGCTGCATGGTATCAGGTTCCTTTTAAGCATGGCAGGAGACCAAATCAATAAAGCTGATCTGCCAGTGGGGACACCCAGGATGCAGATGGGCCAGTCCCAAATGCCTCCAGAAACATCAATTCCTCAGAAGAAGGGGGTTGGGCAGACCATGCATCCTTGCACTTGGATCTCTAAGGTATCTCTGAAGGAGATATTGTCGGATGGAGATTATGGGGACCCATCTGCCTCAGCAAGATCATTGTTGTCACTCTTCCCTCTCTAGTATAGGTGATGAACAGGTGAGGTAGTTTGTTTATGTGCTTTATTACAAAGAAACACATCAGGATGGACAGCAGCAGTTCATATGACATGACAAATCTCAGTGACCTTATTCAAAGTTAAATCACTGTCACGAAGCAAAATCTTTCTGACAGCATCTTTAATACCACACACATCTGTTTTTATCAACTCATCCCTTAAATCACCAAATCTGCACGTGTTAGCTTTGTTTCTCAAGTCTGTTATATATACTGCAAAAGTTTCACTAGGCTTTTGATCCCTTGTGTAAAATAAGTGCCTTTCCATTGTAACATTCATTTGGGGGTTACACATTTCTCTAAATTTATGTTTTAAGCACTCTGGGTCCTCCCTCGACTCAGCCGGTACAACTATATGATGGTTTCCCCCTCTCCTGCAAAGGCAGCAAGAGCATACACAAATGAATGTTCCCTTTCTATGACTTCTGAACCAGCTAAAGTAAGCAGAAAAAATGCCTTTGTATGATCATCTTTATCAGAAAATGCAGCTTGTATGAAAATATTGTAGCCTTGCTCAAATACTCTCCAATTCTTTGCAACATTATTAAACACAAGTGGAGCTGGTGTACAAAATCCATCTGCCATGCCAACAAATTATGCCCAAACACACTGAAAAATATTTATATATGATCAAGCCGCTGTGTGCTTGTAATAACATTCAAATGCACATGAAACGCTTTGAAATACTGTACTTTGCAAAATATGCTCTGTAATGGATATATTTTGCAAAGTAACTGTACTGTAATACTGAGCAAATATGCAAACACGTCAGAGAACTTGAATAGCTTTGATTAATGCGAAAAAGTAGTGATTAGAGAAAAAAGTGGTCATTTCCCTTATTTTATTCATTTTATGCGATTTAGACTTATTTTAAACATTTTCCATAGTTATTTCGAATATTTCTGTTAATATATCATAATACTGCATATTTTTGTTACTTAGAAATTCATTTAGTGCATTCTGAATGCCTAGTTTCACACTTTGCGAATAATAAACAACTTGAGCAAGTTTTAATACCCGAACTTAGTTTTTGACCGGTTTTCTGAGTTATACATGCAGTGGGGCTGATTCACTCCTCTATATTCCCCCAGTGTTAACTAAGTGCCTCTTGGTCTCGAATCTGAATCCCCTTCTGGCCACGTCCTTTTAGGCATGCCACTTCTGACACCATGTTGCTCATCCATCTCTAGTATAGATAACAGGCAGCCTAGTTCATTTATATGCTTTATTACAAAGAAACACATCAGGATGGATAGCAGCAGTACAAAATATAAAACTGATTTACTGACAAACATAAATGCTTATATCTCAGCTTACTACAAAATGGCAGTCAGGCTCGCACATGCTCAGTATCTATGCACTTGTGCAAGCCCCTAGAAAGCTTGTTAAAGTTGTGCACACACACTGATTGAAAGGTGTCCTCAGTCAAAGTCTCCAAGGGTACATGCATCCTTGCATGTCCTATTTCGATACACTTCCTCTGAGGGAAACTCAGGGGAGGACTCAGAAGAGGAAGGGGCCCCCTAACACAGAGTGGGGCTGGAGGACTTCCTGGATGGGCTGACCGTGGGCAGGATGACAGAGACCAAGACTCGGACCAGATGAGGACTGCAAAGGTTCTGGAGGAACAGGAGATGCATCTCTGGGCCTAGAGAATGCCCTCTCTGCTACCTGGAAAGCTGACAAACCTGAAGATCCTTCCTCCTCTCTCCTCTAGCTGAAGCAGGAGTAAAGGAAGACACCACTCCAGATTCATAGCCCCCAGACAACAGTGGGCCCAACCTGTAGAGACCCGAAGCTCAGAGAGGGGGGGGAGACGGATCCCAACCAGGGCAGACCTAAAACCACTACCACAGAACTGGCACCAACATCTTGGGTCCAGGACCCACTCTGATCTGTATCAGAGCTGAGCTGAAGAAAGCACTATCCTCAGCTCCAATGTCTCTCTTAGGGTATCTGGATCTTGGGATTCTGAAACAGAATGTTGGATCAGAAGAGGAGTCACAAAAATGGTGACTGGCTCTCATGGATCCAAGATGGGATGGAGAAGGTAAAAGCCCCATCTCAATCTGAGCCTTAAGCAAACTCTGCATCATCCTGTCCATGTTGGAGCAGGAGAGTCTAGAGGACCTAGAAGAGACCTAACAGCAGGGGATGCTGACTTTTCTCATCTCAGAGTATGGCTCTGAAGCCTTTGGACCCAAAGAAGAACTGCTTGGAGAAGGTGAACTCCGAATGAAAACCACCTCTATCAAATCTGAAGGCATCCTAGGAGCCATAATTATCAGATCTGAAGTATGTCAGATCCAAGAAGGTGGGACATTTAGAGAAAATAACGCTGGTGCTGAGGAACTCCTCTGATCCGAAGGAGACCTGATCTTCCTCAAATCAGACAGTACCAGATCCGCCATTTTTGTTTCCTCAGGAAGTGTAGCAGAAGCCCCAGAGGAGGCTAAAGAGTCCTGTTTATTCAGTTCCTTTGAGACTCCAGGCTTAGTAGATTCTTGACCAGATGAGAGTAAAAGATCTTTCAATATTAACTTACTGTGGCAATCTGTTAAAGCGCGGGGATTAAAAGCTACACACACTTCACATTTCTGTTCCAAAGGAGCAGCACCCAAGCAATGTACACATTTATCATGCGAGTCTGAATGCGAGATTTTGTGCCTGCAAGAGACACACCATTGAGCACACACACACCACACATAAGTGCACACAGTGAGACAGTAAGAAACCACACACAACTGTAACCACCACAAGAACAATATTCAACAAATTAAATAAAATACCGGGAAAGATTTTTTTTTTTTTTTTTTTAAATAGAGAAAAGAGAAGAAACAGTCAGCAGAGGAGGAAAGGGGCATAGGCCAACAGGAGGGAAAAGGCATTTGAAGGCAGAAAAACACAGCCTTAATGCCAATGATTAAGAATGGGAGAAGAGGTATAGAAAAAAGTTATAATAAACTATGTAAGAAATAAAGAAAAAGGATAGCTAGTAATTACGGAAAGCAACACTTATCTGGAGAAGTAGCTTGAGACCAGAGTAATCACGTCTAGCCAGGAAGGTGGTAAACGAGATCTGAGGAGTTAGAGGAGATGTAGGGCATTATGGAAGTGGGAGGAACTCAAAATCAGTAGCATCTGGCTTTTGGAACAGCCAGTTCAGATCTGATACTGGATCCAAGGACTCAGTTGTGAGGAAGAATGAAATGGACATCAGACCACTCTCGCTATCCTTGCAGTCTCAAGTCAGCTGCTACTACTGCCATGCACTTGGTAAACAGCATGGGGGCTCTGGTGAGACAAAAGGGCAAAACTCTAAACTGGTAGCGACTGCCAATGGCTCCCAACCAAAAGTGTAAATACCTTCTGGATCGTCTATTCATCTTTATATGACAGTATGCATCCTGAAGGTCTACTGAACACATCCAGTTGCCCTTGCCCAGAAAAGGGAGAATGGACTGAACTGTGACATCAAGAACTTGGTTCATCAAACTAACTTGTTTAAGATGCTGAGATCCAAAATTGGCCTCCAGTCCTCTGTTTTGTTTTGCACTAAAAAGAACCTTGAGTAAATTCTGGATTCTGTCTGGTCTGGTGGGATCTCTTGGATAGCTCTCTTTTTCTTGCAGCTTTTAAATTTCAATTGCTGCTTATTCCCTCTAATTGGGCATAACACTGGGGATTTTTCTTGAGTTTGAAGAAGAATGGGAAAAGGGAATTATATAACCTCTGGAAATACTCCTCTGCACCCAAGTATCTTTTAAGTCTGGCCAGGCTTGCTGGTGCAGGGATAAACAACCCTTGACTGCCTTCACGGGTGGGCAATCAAGCCTCCTTTCAGGAAAGCTAGTAGGGTCTGTCAAAGTAGGGATTCTTTGGACCCCTAGTTTTGCTGGCCACCTCTACTGTGTGGGTGTCATTGTCCATTAGAGTTCCTCCTCTGCCTCTGGGGGAATCTTCTCCATGTGTGTCCTGGAACAAACCCTGAAACTTCTTGAACCACATCTTTCGATTACCTCATTGATTTCTGGAAATGGATCTTTGAGTGGTCAAAAAATGTACATCCACAGCAGACAGGGTCTTTCCATCCTTTTCACACCTGGATAGTGTTGTCCTTTACCTTGAGGCCAAACAAAGATGTGCCATCAAGGGGAGCATTGACAAAAAAAAAAAAAAAAAAAAAGACTTGGACTCCACAAAATCACATAAATGCATCCAGACATGTCTCCTAATGGAAATGCCTGAACCCACTGCCCTTGAGGTCCCTTCGGCTGCATGCAAAACCAACCTCATGGAAGAATTGGAAAGGGATTGCAGAGTAGCTAACTGAGAAGCCACAGATGATTGAACTTGGGCATAAATGGCTCCTGAGAGGGTATGTGACAACTCCTTAATCGAATCCCTCTGAAGTCTTGTCAAATGTCCCAAATAATTTGGTGACCTTAAAGCAAAGGTTGCTAAAGCATAGACTCACTTCCCAAATCTGCCCATCACCCAAGACTAACTGTTGGGGGAATGGACAATGAACTTTCCTTGGCAAGTTCCTTTTTGGTGGCCGCAGCTACAACCATGGCATCAATGGGCATCCCCTTCTTCCTAAACAGCTTGTGTACAGGTGGTGCCAAAATCTCATCTGATCTCCGAGGTATATGCTTAATGGTTTCAGGTTCCTCCCATGTCCACTGAGAGAGCAACTCAATGAGCTTGTTGGCAGGCTGAGTCATCCAGGAAGTAGATGGGCCAAGTACAGAAGGCCTTCAGGAATATGGACTTATCGGATGAAGTGTTGCTGGGTGTCCAGCCACCTTTCTGCTTAATAAGGATTTCTAGGATGCTTCCAAAGGAGACATCTTCAGGTGGCAACCATGGGGACCATTTACCTTCATTGAAGTCCATATCTTCTGTGATAGACTCCTCTAGTGAGTCTAGGTGCTTCCTCTTTCACGTCTTCTTCTTAGGGAACCTCCTCTGTGGGATGTTCAGCAGAGGTATCAGAAGTCGTCAAGATTCTTTATGCAGAAGTCTGGGATCTTGGTACTGGCTGTTCCTATGGAAAGACTTGGTGAGATTCTGAATGCTGAGTTGTCAGGGTTGAAGATTTAGGATCTGAGGGGGTTGGATCCATCTGTTCTGCCAAGGCAGGGAAAACTCTGTTTACAGCCTCAAAGGTAGATCGCCCCAGAGAAAGGGAAGACCTCGGATCCAAAAACGTAAGCTTTTGGAACAAAGCCTTCCCCCACTCTGAGGGCAAAATCCCCAAAGTGGAAGCCAGAGCCGAGCTATCCAATGCCAAGGCTCTGAGGTGTAGAGATGGCTCAGAATGAATCAGAGTCATCTCCAACACCTCAGATCCAGTAGGGAAGCTTTGGCTCCGAGAGTTCTCTGGATCCAATAGGATCAGACCACTCAGAGTAAGCTTCAGATCCAAGGATAAGGTGATTCCTTGGATCTGAGCCAGATGGATACAAGGATTCTGAGACCATTGAAGGAGTCAGAGGAGGAACTTGTTGTGGGGGTGTAGCAGTAGAATGGACTTCCTGACCCAGAGTGGTAGGAGCCAAAGGGACACCTATTTGACCCTGTGCCAGAGAATTTCTCTCACCACTCTTTCCACATCTTTTTCTGTAAGACTCCTGGAAGAATGAGCAGACAAGACTGAAGAGGACCTGGTATCCAAAAAAGGGGACAGTACCCTAGAGTGTACTGGAGCCACCAAAGGTGAACACCTGGTCCTTGGCATCACAATAGAAGTAGAAGGACTAGCTACAGCCAGATCCAATGAGGACTATCTCATATCTTAAGTAGTGGGATCAGGCAATTAATGTTTCTTTGGAATCCAAGGGTGAAGGATCTCTCTTCGACTCTGGAGTCAAAGACTAAGAGGAAGGCTTCAGAGACTTTGATTTTGGCTTTAATTTGGGAGATTTTTCTCCAGGTATAGTCTCCCCAAATGAAGAGGATAACCTTCCCTGTGCTTGATCAGAGCCCTGGGGTTGAACCCATGGCATATCTAGCAGTCTTTCCTGCAAATGAAGAGGCCCTAAGCAATAAACACACAACGTATGGGCATCCAATAACAGAAGCTTATGCCCACACTTTATAAAGCCCGTAGGCCCTTTTTCCACCATATTTCAAAGTAAAAGATTGAAAGGAAGAAAAAAATTCTACAACTACTAGATTAAATTTTTTTTTTTTAATATGATAGGACAGGTAAGGAGAAAGAAGAAAAAATGAAATACTACCAACACTGGTAGAAAAGAGTTACCGTTAAAGTAGAAAGTCGCAGGAAACAGGCCAGACGAAAAACACTAACAATATTTAAGCATTATGTAAAGTAACAAAGGCAAGAGAAAAGGTAATAGCTAATAATGCTGAAATAAAATAGAAATTTTAACATCTTGAACATGCTTGAGAGTAAGTTTTTGGTTGCCACAAGCTTTAGAAACAGCTGGGTTGGATCCAAAGGATCAGATCCAAACCCATCAGTTGAGGGTAGAATGAAAATTGACATAATCAAATCTTGCCTTCCAACAATGTATAAACTATACACTGGAAATGATACCGACAGTTTATAGTCATTTAGAGTAAAACTCAGTCATGGCAATAGAACAAAAGCATAACAAAAGAAAGTCATACAGAACAAAGGATAATTTGTTGTTAAAGTCGTAATGGAGAATTGTAAAAAGGAGAAGAATCTAAGTATGGCATGGATAGAATGAAAAAAACATTTGACAGTACTCCACATTCATGGATAAAAAGGTGCCTAAAAATGTATTAAATGTACACCTTACACCGATTGATTACATTACAGCAACCATGAAACAGTGGCAAACCCACTATACCGTTAAGCCATGATAAAGGACAAATTATTACCACAGGATAAAAATTCAAAGGGTGATATTCCAGGGTGACATTTTGTCTTGCCCTTAACCCATTAAGCCGTCTACTTAACGGTCTGGCTACAATTTGGCTCTCAGAAAACAAAGTGCAAACCTTCTCATCATCTTTTTTTGAATAATTTAAATCTGTATAGCTCATCAGATGAGGAAGTGAAAGCACAACTGCAAGTGGTTAAAACTTTTTCAGATGATATAAGAATGCCATTTGGTCTTGATAAATGTGCAAAAGCAACCTTTAAACTAGGAAAGCTGCAGCACCAAGAAAACATCAGCTTGGGAGAGGAATGTAGAACTCTAGCAAGAGGGAGTCTATACATATTTGGGAATTGAAGGATCAACAATAAAACATGAATAAATGTGAATAAAACTTAGTAAGGAATATTTTAGAAGACTGAAATTAATGCCAACAAAAGCACTGACATCTAGGAACAAATTACAAGCTATAAACAAATTTGCTCTTCCTCTCCTAACTTACAGTTTTGGAGTGAATAACTAGCTCCAAAAGGTATTGGATCAGATGGACAAGAAAACATAAAAGATTCTTTATGCTTATCAAATGATTTATAAAAATCGGTGTATACCAAGACTATATATTCCCCATTTGGAAGGGGGTACAGGCCTCCTCAAAATTGATTACAATTGTATAGATCTGCAATCACTGGACTGCATACATATCTGCTGGCCTCACAAAACCCAAATGTAGTGAAAGTTTTAAAATATGAGGAGAATAAGTCTAGGATGACTTCCCTGCTTAGTTTAGTAGAAGCATATTGTTGTCGGTGGGAATGGAAATCAAACCAGAAGTAGAAAAAAAACAGGCAATAACTGAATGTGCCAAAAAACAACAGAAATGTAAGGTGAAGGATCAGATGTGAAGACAAGAAATGTGTAAAATGCATATAGTTGCAAGTAAAGAGAGCTCTTGGAACAACCTCATGTTGATCAGGATCAAACACAGGAATGGTTAAGGAGACGTGAATTTAAACCAAAAGACAAAAAGTTAATATTGTTGGCCCAAAATAGTGGACTATGTACACACTGGTTTACAAAGTCCATTGAACATGTGAGAAAAACAGACAAATGTAGGTTCTGTAATACAGAATTGGAAACAGTTGCACATCTTATTGCTGGTTGTGATATACTAATGGCAGAAGGACTGTATACTGAAAGGCATAATAATGTGGTAAGACTGTAGCACTGGGGATTGTGCAAACATTATGATACTGAAGTAGCTGAAAAACATTGGAAACATCAGCCACAAAGCATCATAGAAAATGATGAAGTCTACATCACATGGGAACACCCATTACCAAGAGTTCAAAAGACAGATGTGAGAAAACTACAAGTTATATACTCACCATAACGCTTGATGTACGTGGTCCATCTCGCCTCACATTCTTACTCATGTGTTCGGAGCCGAACATCTGGTCCGACTCGGCCAACTTATATTTTTCTAGCATGAAGTCTCTAATTGGCTGGGCTAACCTGGTATCCCATGTTGCACCGCTCCACAACCCCAGATCTAGTTTGCAGCAGCTCATAGTCACACCTCATGCACAACCACAGTCAAAAGAGTAGGACACTAACCAGGGCAGCAAAGAAAAAATAACCAATACCGAAAGGTCCTAAAACAAATGTCGCCTCCAAATCCTCCAGGAGGGGGGAAGGTGGGAGGTAACGTAAGAATGTGAGGCGAGATGGACCACATACATCAAGCGTTATGGTGAGTACATAACTTGTAGATGTTATGTGGTCCAATCTCGTCTACATTCTTACTCACGGGACAGCGTCCCTAGCACCTCTATCCTGGGAGGCTCAATGGAAGATGCTCCTGAGAACAGTGGAACCAAAGGAAGCCCAGCCCCTAGAAGCCATGTCTAATTTGTAATGAGTAATGAAGGTGTGGGGAGAAGCCCACGTGGCCGCAGCACAAATTTCATCCAAGGATAGTCTGGAGTGATTAGCTACTGAAGCGGAAACAGCCCTGGTGGAGTGAGCCTTGACAGGGAACGGTAACTCTCTGCCTGCCGACGAGTAAGCGTAGGAGATGCAGTCAGAAATCCATCTGGAAATTGTAATCTTAGAAACCTGTTCTATTTTCTGAGAATGACACTAAGAGTTGATCAGACTTACAAAGTTTTTTAGTCCTGTGTAAGTAAAAGCGAAGCTGCCTGTGTACGTCCAATTGATGAAACTTAAACTCTGCCTTGTTGGAAAATTGAGGAAAGAAAACTGGCAGCTCAATGGACTGATTGAGGTTATCGGCAGGGGTTACCTTCGGAAGGAAGGACGGATTAGGTCTGAAGGAAACTCTGTCCTTATGAACTATTAAATACGGTGGGATTTGATGGACAACGCCTGAATCTCCGACACCCGTCTGGCTGATGTGATCGCAATTAAAAATGCAGTTTTCCAAGACAGAAATTTTAAATCACAGGTGGCAGCTGGTTCGAAAGGAGATGATGTCAGGGCCTGTAACACAAAATTTAAATCACATGGCATGATGGGTTCCAACACCGGAGGCCGAAGCAACAAGGTGCCCCTCAAAAAGGCCTTACATAGCTTATGCGCCATGAGAGAAGGTTCGTAAGAGGTATGAAAATTGGAGATAGTGGCCAGCTGAACCTTAATGGTGGCAGGAGCAGAACCCTGCTAAAAGAGAGTGGATAAAAAATCTAAGACAGCCGGGATGGGGGCTGTGAAAGGATCCAGTCCCTTGGCCTGAGCCCAAATTGAAAATCTTTTCCACTTGCTGGAGTAAATCTTCCTGGTAGAAGATTTATGAGAAGAAGATAAAATGTGAACTACCTCAGGTGAAAAACGATGAAGTCTGACTAAGGATGGAAGTACAGCAGCCAGGCTGCCAACCTGAGGGTCCTCAGGGAGGGATGGGACTGTCCCGACATGTGTGTCAGTAGGTCTGGTGCTGGGTCCAGAGTTCAAGGACTGTCCACTGCATACTGATGAAGAAAGGAGAACCAGACTTGGTGAGGCCAGTTTAGGGCAATAAGAATCATCTTGCTTCCCAAGGAAATGGCTTTCTGGATCACTCTTGGCAGCAGAGGAAACAGAGGGAAAGCATAGAGCAGACCGGGAGGCCAATCGTGGACTAGAGCATCCCTGGGTGACTCCCCCTATGGGGGGATCAGAGTGAAGTAGTTGCTGCACTTGGTATTGTGGGGATTGGCGAAAAGGTCGCAGCAAGGCTGACCCCACCTGTTGAAAATCTGCTCCACAACTCGGCAGTTCTGGGACCACTCGTAAGGCATTAGAATAGCTCTGCTCAGCCTGTCTGCTAGCACATTGGCCTTCCCCGGAATGTGCATTGCCACTAGGAACCATTGGGAAGACACTGCCCACTGCCACACTCGCATGGCCTCTCTGCAAAGGGGGTAAGACCTGGTTCCCCCTTGCTTGTTCAGATACCACACAACAGACATGTTGTCTGAGTGAATTGCAATCGTTCCTAGGGGAAGAGAGCTCTGCAGTGCTTGCAATGCCAGTAACACCGCTCTCATCTCTAGAACATTGATGTGCAAATGTACCTCGTGATCCTGCCAGGTGCCTTGGACCGTCCTGCCCAGATAATGCCCCTCCACCTTATCTGGGAGGCGTCCGTGGTCACTATGGCAACTGGAGTCATAGGAATAAATGGATTCCCTTTGTTCTAGTTGGTGGGACTCATCCACCAGCAGAGGTCCTGTTTGCACTGATTGGTGAGTAGGATCAGATGGGACAGGGGAAGTTTCTGAAAGGACCATTGGGCCGAGAGAAGCCACTGCAGAAGCCGCATGTGTAACCTGGCCAGGGGCACTAACATAATTGTGGCTGCCATGGATCCCAGGAGCTGTAGGACCCATCTGGCCTGAACCTTCTTGAGGGGCAGCGACGTGCGAACCTGACCCTGCAACACCTCTATCCTTTCTTGCGGCAGGAATGCCCGCATGTGAACGGTGTCTAGCTCTACGCCTATAAATGTGACACACTGTGAGGGCAGCAAAGCAGACTTTCCCCAGTTCAAGGTAATCCCTAGTTGATGACAAAGGGCAATGGTCTTTTCCTTGGCCTGAATGAGAAGATGCCTGGTGGGGGCGGTGAGGAGCCAGTCGTCCAGGTATGGAAACATGGCAAGAATCCTTGACGTCTCAGGTGAGCTGTCACCACTGCCAAACACTTGGTGAACACCCTGCGGGCTGTGGTGAGGTGAAAGGGCAGGGCATGAAACTGGAAATTACTGGCTCCCAGCCGGAAGCGTAAGTGACTCCTGGATGCCCTGTCCATTTTGATATGGTAATAAGCATCCTTGAGATCGATGGAGCACATCCATACTTCTTTTCCCAGTAACAGAAAAATAGACTGAAGGGTGACCATTCGGAACTTGGACTTCAGAACATAGCGGTTCAGCCGGCTGAGATCCAAGACGGATCTCATGTCCCCTGTTTTTTGCGGCACCAAAGAGAGTCTTCAGTAAGTCCCTAATCCGATCTGGTCTGAGGGGACAGGTTGGATGACTCCTTTTTCCAGCAACTTTGAAATTTCTAGTGTTGCGTGATCCCTTTGACTGGATGGAACATCTGGGATTCTCTTGGGTGGAGGAGGGTTTGACAATAATGGGATGGAATAACCTCCGGTAACTATACGAAGCACCCATCGATCCTGAGTGATACTTGCCCAGGCTTCCGGGTACAACGAAATGCGGTCCCCGACTGGCTCCGGAATAGCATAGTCGGGCAATACATCAGGGACGATGATAGGAAGGCCCGCGAAAGGAATCACTGTCTCCTGAATTGCGAGGGCCTCCTCTGCCCCTAGGGTGGCGTCTCCCAGAATAGCCACCCCCCTCCTCTGCCTCTGGAGGGGGACTCACTTGACCGGCAGGGAAAGACTTCTGTGACTTTTTGAACCACATTTTTCCTCCCCTCTGAGCCATGGGGTAAGGCCTAGATGGGAGGGAAAAACAGACACCTACGGCAGACAGGGTCTTTCCCTCTTGCTCGCATCTGGTGAGGTTTCTTTCACTTTGGTCCCAAAAAGTGAGGACCCATCAAAAGGGGCGTCAGTGAAGGAAGACTTGAAGTCCTCCGCAAAATGACACAGGCTTGCCTCCTAAGAGCTACACCTGAGCTAGCTGCCCTGCTCGCCCCTTCGGCTGTATAAGAGATGAGCCTCATGGACGAGTTGACAATCGATCCAAGAGTAGACAACTGGGCATTAACGGTCTGTGTTAACGCCTCAGGTATGTTACCTGTTAGAGTATCTCCCAACTCTTTAAGGAGATCTCTCTGGAGCCGAGTAAAGTGACATAGATAGTTCAGAGACCGAAGTGTGAAGGTCGCTGAAGAGAGGATATGCTTCCCGTACTGATCCATACTCCTGGACTCCTTGTTAGGAGGATGGACGGAGGAAGAAGACTCGGCTACCTCCTGCTGAGTGGCTGCCGCCGCCACCACTATGGCATCCACAGAAACCCCTTTGGACAGGAACTCTTTCCCAGGGGGAGCTGACAGAAATTTATTAGGACATCTCGGTACCATTTCCACTGAGTCAGGAGCCTCCCACGCCCTTCGACAGATCAAATCCAGGAGCTCATTGAAGGGTGGAGACACCCAGGAGGTGGAGGGTTGAGCCCCAAAGGCCTTGAGGAATACAGACTCCTCCTCAGAGGGGGGTTTGGACGACCAGCCGCCTCTCTGCCTCAAAATCTCCAGGATGTCGGAGAAAGAGACGTCATTGGAGGATGACTTGGGGGACCCCTCTGACTCCTCGAGGTCGGTATCAGAGGTGAGGGACTCATCCTGGGAGTCTATGTGCTTCCTCTTGCACAATTTCTTCCTTGGGGGCTCCTCAGGGGCAAACTCTGAGGGGCCCTCAGAAAGTTGGGGACCACTCATGGGGGTATCCCCAGACCTTGGGGTTCTGCAGTCAACCGATTGAGGGACATCAGAGGCTCTCGCCGGCGTGGAGGGGGATGGAATGACCGATCTGGGTGATGTGACTGAGGATCTGGCCAGTGCGCTCCTCATGGCCTCGAAGGCGGGTCCCCCCGAATCTGAGGATCGACCCACCTCCGAAGCCAAGATCGGAACTGAGGTTCCCCAAGCCGAAGCGCCGAGAGGGAGACTCGGGACCGACAAAAGTCCCGAAGTATCCCCCTCGGGCCTGACAGAGGACACCCGGGTTTCGAAACCAGAGGACGGAGCTGACATGGTAGGAGCCGACGTCGGTACCGATAAGGCCTTAAGAGGTATCAGAGCCGGCAAAACATCACCCGGAGCCGAACACTCCGGATCCGAAGACAAGGAGATGTTCAGAGGAAACATGGGTGCACTCATCAGGACTGGCTCCGGTGCAGACTGGGTCGGAGCCGAAAATAATTTAGCCAAAACCGGCGACTGCAGGAGCCTCTGGACCACTCTACCCACATCCAAATCAGAGTGTCTGGAAAATTTAGAGGAGAGAGAAGGTGATTGTGATCTCCTATCTGGAGATCCTTGTCTAACACTAGGAGATCGGCTCCCAATGGGCTCTAACAGGATTGGAGCCGAGGCACATTCGAGAATCACAGCTACCTCCTGTGGCCCCGAGGACAAGGGAGCCGAGCAGGTCGAGTCCAATTTGGTAGTCTTCTCCGGTGGCTCCAATGTAACCAATGGAGCTGGAGATCTTTTCTTGGCTTTAGAAGTCTTGGTTTTAGACTGAGAACCAGAGGAAGAGTCCAAGGACTCCTCAAAGGAAGGCTTAAGAAGGCCTTTCAGTATAAGTTTATTTTTTCTCTCCTGTAGAACCCTGGGGCTAAAAGCGTGACAAAAACTACAGGACTCTTGCAAATGTATAGCCCCCAGGCAGTATACACAAACAGCATGTCCATCTGTTATGGACATCTTGTAGCTACATTTAGAACACTTCTTAAACCTGGAGGGTTTGTGTTCTTTTTGATCCTTAGACATAACGGCCAAACGACAGTATACAAGCACAGACACAGGACTGTAGGCCACAACGGATAAGGCGGGAAACTACCAGTAACAACCAAAAGACAGAATCTCTAAGTTAAACGATTCTGACCTAACAACAAGACACACACTGTAGCAAAGGGCAAACGTTTACCTCAGACAAACCACAAAAACGGAGTGAGGACTAGGTCCTCTAACTTAAACGGGCCTAGCCCGTAGGAACGGAGGGATACCACAAACACTCACATCACAAAACAACATTAATAATAAGCAAAATAGCTATTAAAATAGCTTTTGTGAAGAAAGAGAACAACTTTTCACTAGAAAAAGAAGTTTTAAATCTACTTAGCCACAGCCAAGCGAGACCACGTCCTAGCTCCACGAGCAGCAAACGAGATCTGGAGTTGTGGAGTGGTGCAACATGGGACACCAGGTTAGTCCAGACAATTAGAGACTTTGTGCTAGAAAAATATAAGTTGGCCGAGTCGGAGCCGATGTTCGGCTCCGAACCCATGAGTAAGAATGCAGGCGAGATTGGACCACATAACATCCAGATATTTGGTCTATTAAAAAAGACAAAAGTAGCATTGATCACTGAAACTGCTACACTCGTGACTACGTCTTATGTACACACACACACAGTAACAAGGGCAGTGTGGAAGAAGGATACCAAAACAGTTCCAGTAGCAGGAGCAACGGGTCTTATAAAAAAAGAATTTACAACCGTACTTAGATATGTTACCGATACAAGCAACTCTGTATGAATTGCAGAAAGAGTCTTTACTAGGCACATGGAGGGTGCTGCAAAGAGCACTTCTGGCTAACTTCAAAGACTGAAACATTATTAATTTCATGAACTGTAATCATACTTTAACTTAGGAATAGGGTCCATTCGCATCATGGTATTAGAAACCCAAATGTCATGTAGAAATTAAAAAAGGGAGGAACCTAACAAAGGAGACCACAGGCACAGTTGCAGCCATGAACCCCAGAGTCCTGAGGATTTCTCTTGCAGTGAAAGTCTGAACAGGTAAAAGAGAGTGGAAGTAACTGCTCAGACTCTGCAACTTGTCCAGAGGCAAGAAAGCTTGCATGAGTTTGGTGTCCAATCTGCAGCTGAAGAAGACTAGGTGTTGGGTTGGTTCTAGAGTAGATTTCTTTAAGTTGATTGTAAACCCCAGACTTTGGAGTAAGGACATGGTGAAGTTGAGATGAAACAAAAGGGTTTGCAAAAGGGATGTCTGTATTAACAGGTCATTTAAGTAAAGGACTACTTGAATTCCCCGATTCCTGCAGAAAACAATGATTGGAGCTAGACACTTTGTGAAGACCATGGGGTTTGTAGAAAGTCTTAAGGACAAACCAGAGAATAGAGGAGTGTGATGAAGAGGCCAAAAATCTCAGAAAATTTCCTGAAGGATAGGTGAATTGGAATGGAAAGGTAAGCATGCTTTACATTCAAGGACACCATAAAAGCTTGTGGTAGAACAAAGGGCAGAAAAGTTTAGATTGACAGCATCTTGAATGATGGGACCTTAAGACAGGTGTTGAGAGTGGACAGACCCAAGAAAGGTCTCCAGTCTCACTCTACTTGGAACAAGGAAAAGTCTTGAACAGAAGAACCCTCTTCCCATGTAGTGTTGTGGTACAAGTTCTATAGTGCCTTGATCAGGCAAGGCATGAATGATGAGACAGAAGCTTTATCTGATTGTGAGAAGGTATGCCCTGAATGGAAGGACTTTTTTCTAAGACATTGTGAAACCCATTCAAATAAAGAAGACAATCCATTTGTCTGTGGTAATAAGATTACACTTTTCTATGGAAGAGGTGAGCCTTTTGGACAGTTAAAGATATGGATACAGAGGGAAGGGAGCATAAAGGGTAGTCAGGTTGACTTGTCTACATAGGGAGCCTTTCAGATTTACGACTCCTGTATGAATTGTCTTGGAATGTTTTCCTAGACATTTTCTTGGCCTTTTGAAAGGGTTGGACTCCCTGCAGGTAAATGGAGAGTTTAGTAGTATAGTTTCTCTGGTATTGAAGAAAGGAAATATTGTCTGCAATCCTCCGTCATTTTCCTCTGTTCCTGTAAAGTTATGAACAAAATGGCTGCATCAGGGCAAAATAGCATGTCCCTATTCAAAGGGGAATCAAAAAGATTTGTTTTGATGTCCTTAGGGAGGGATTGAAAGCATAGCCATGCATACCTTCTACTAAATAAAACTTGTGGCCACTGCTCTGGAGGAAGCTGCCGCTGCATTTGATGCTATGCTTGGCCACCTGTGAGACCCAAATGACCATGGACAGGGCCTGTTACCTAATTGGTTGGTCTTTCCATAGTAACTAGTGCTTTATGTTCCCCACGACAAACGGCAAATATTTAGTCATTTGATTTGTAGTTCAGAGCTCTGATGGCTAAGGCAGAAGAAGCGTACACCTTTTTCCCCCCAGACTATCCATTGCTCTGTTGTCTTTGTCTGAGGGAAGGGCCTTAACAGAAGGTGGGAGTTTAGAAAGCTTGTCTGTATCCATAGAGAACATGGCATCATCTGGTATGGGGGGGGGGGGTTGTACAAGAACTTAGAAGTCTTCAAGTACTTGAGAGAATCTATCAAACCTTTTATGGGTTGGTGGCTGAGAATCAGCAGCAGTGGACACAGATGCAAAGGCATTAAAAAAAAAGCCCCCAGGACAGGAGCAGGAGTATCTACCTGTATAAGATATCTTTTTTGCACATCAGAAATCTGTTTTGATTCACGTTCAGAATTTTTCATCATGTTACAAATATTTTCCCTAAATGAAGCTTCTTCACAGGGGAATCCAGGGAAAGAGAATATTCATCATCAGAGACCACTTGGCCTGAAGAAAGGATCATGGAAGACTAGGTGTGAAAGGAGTACTCAGAGTTTGAATCCATGACCTCATTCTCAGAAGCTCCCTCTTTTGTGGAGTAATGGCAGTAGGAGCAGAAATAAAAGATAGCAGCTTAAATGCCATTATGGCTTCAAACAGGTTCGAGAGAAATCCATCCACTCCTTTTCCTGTGACAAGGAACAGTTTTTAGTTTTCTTTTTTCTTTTTTTTTTAGTTTTAGGTTTGATGTCTGCTTTCACAACATACAGAGGCCCACTCCTGATATAACTCAAAAAGTGACCCTCGTATTTACTTTCACCAAAATGTGGGGTATGACTTCAGAAATAATTATATGGGGTTCCCCTTTCTCAACATCAGTCATTTCAGTTGTGCAAATCCCGTTTCTCAACATCAGTCATTTCAGTTATGCGGATCCCCTTTCTCAACATTAGTCATTTCAGTTGTGCAAACCCCAAATGCCATACTTGCCTTTGGCAGAGTCACAGTAGAGGGCATCTGAGCAGATGTTGGGCATACTGTCTGTTCTTAGACCTCAGCAGTTTCATCCAAGTCTGACTGGATAGTCACAGTGTCAAGCCTACACCTCTTAAACTTCAACTTTTGTATAAACAGGAAGTCAGAGGTGGAGGGGCCCCTCAATCTTAGTTTTGGCAAAATGCTTAATATACTGGATTTCCAAATATGCACCGAGGGAAGACAGTCAGGTTTATAAAGTTTTGGGTATGAAGTATTGACAAATTGTACAATTCTTGCAATCGTGCTCTGCGTGTAAACAAAAGAGGCACTGGGAGTGGAGATTCTTGTAGTGAATCTGCTGACCATAATTATACTTTTCACTCCTACCTGACATCTAATAAATTGCCAAACAGCAATTCAAGAAAGAAAATCAAGGGAGGTTCCCAAAGGGGCACTTATCCAAACCAGTTAAGGCCAAAAGTACCAATGACCACTTATTGAGCAGACTGAAGGGTGCAGGATTGGTGGTGAGATATTCTGAGATTTTCTACTCGTGTCTGCTTATGTACCTTTACACCTGTGGGTTGGGGTCATACATTCAATTTATGGCGCTATAGAAGATTTTGGCTTTGGTACCTGAGCCAGACATCCAGATTACCTGGCAAGATACCACAGCAATTCAGAATACTGCAATAGTGATCTAAGGAAGGAGAAATGGTCTGACAAAAGGAGCCATGATTATTTTTTTCATTCAGTAGCTGCCTCTTTCATTTCCACTTACATATCTGAATACTGATAATTTGCAAATATCAAATTATCTTTAAAAGTCTCAGATTGTCTGTACCCTTATTCAAAAACTTAAACCAACCACCCCCTCAGCTGATCTACTACCTGCAAAATATTTGCAAAAAGCTGCAAAAGCTATAGCCTATCCCATTTCCATCTTGATTAATAGAACTATAACTGAAGAAACTATCCCATACATCTGGAAAATTTCACATATTATCCCCCTGCATAAATTATCAAACTATAGACCCATAGCCATATTATCTCCTCTGGCAAAAATCATGGAGAAATGCATTCAGACAACTGTTAAACTACCTAATCCAAAACAACTTAGTAGCCAACTGTCACAACTTGGTTTTAGGCCATTTCACAGTACCACCTCTGCCCTCTTATCTTTCTCTGACTGTATTAACAAAAATCACAATAATAACGCTCTTTTCTTAGCCCTCTTTATTGATCTCTCTAAAGCCCTCAATATGGTTAACCACCAGCTACTCATAAACATACTCAAAATCCTTTCACTAGATGCACTGGCTATACAATGGTTCCACTCCCACCTAAACAATAGACAGCAGGCTGAACTATGGGAGAACAATTTATCTACCCACCTCCCCATTGCCCTAGGTGTCCCTCAAGGCTCCATATTAGGCCCCCTCCTATTTTCTATTTTTATTAATGACCTACATTCTGTAATACCTCAAGCTGCCTGTATTCAATATGCAGACGATTCCACGTTAATATACTAAGCCACTTCGCCATCTGACCTACAGACTTTAACCCAAAATGTGTTTAATACAGTTGAAAAATGTCTTCTACACCGTTGCCTCATCTTGAACCCCAAAAAATAAAACTCTTACTATTCACTCCCACCCGTAGGGCCTCCCCACTTAACTTTACTGTTACATCAAACAATGGTACTATCATATCTCCTGATCCCACTACCAAACTTCTAGGGGTATTAATTGATAACCTTAACTTTGATACTCATATTAACAGTACTATAAAACAGTCAACAAATAAATAGGCTCCCTTTATAGGATCAAACCCTTTCTGACTCCATTAGCCAGGACTACTATTGCCCGTACCCACTTAATCTCTCCTATATACAAAAAATCTGTGTAAAAATAACCTTAACAAGCTGGCTGTCTCCTACAACAATATTGCCAGATTTGCCACTGGTTGTGCTTTCAGAACCCATCATTGTCATAATCTTGAACAACTAGGATGGCTAGAGTTGCGAAAACTACTACTATTTAACCAATTAATAGTCGCCCACAAGATCCTGTATCAACCTACTAATACCCCAATACTTACCAACCTTATCACCCCCTGTAATAACCTTAAAACCCTACAGTCATGAAATAAACTGTACAAATAGGTAAAACCAACAATATGGCTGGTGACTCTGTTCTCTAATACTGTGGGCAAAACCTGGAACTCACTTCCCAGTGACCTGACCTCGCTTTCCTCAATAACACTATTCAAAAACAAACTGAAACTATACCTTAAAACACATTGGTTATGCCTTGTGCTAACCCTGACTAACGTCCTCACTTATCATTGGGTACTTACCACAATTCCTGTACTAATCTAGTTGCTTTTCTGTTAACCATAAAGAGAGTGTGCTTTTATATATTAACTTAATATCATTATATATATCTTCTTATAACTATCCAAATACGACACGTATAAAGATTCTTTAAGCAGTAATGTAAGGAAATGTAAAGAATTGCTAAAATCTGTAATGCACCTGCATTTGTAAAAATTGTCATATAATATAAATAATACTGTGTTTTTGGAGCTTTTCTTCCTGGGCCTCTACTGAAAATGGACATATATCCAGCTGGACTAGTCCGGTCAACAAATGTAAAATAAAATAAATAAATAAACAGATACTGAAATGATACACCACTTTGTTTTACTGCACAATTTTATGGTATTTTCTTTTTCATAAATATGTATTCTCTGACGGTTTCCCAATATATTATTTATTCGTTCTCAAATCATTTGGGTTCAATGGGTCGAAAACAGTGAAACTTTATCTTTAACAAATCACCAGCACTTTATTTTTTGATATTTGATTACCGGGAAAGTCCATCTGGGTAGTAGCCCATCTTCAGTGGAGGCCTTGGGAGAAAAGCTCCAAAATATTACAAAATATTTTAACAATAATGTTACAGTCTTTAAAATAATACAAAAAACAAATACAGTATAATTAATTATACCAAATTAAACATAATATGACACTTTATTGGAACTCCCAAACAAGCCTTTTTTTCTGTGATTTTTCTCCATGATGCTTTCTGACCATCAAGTTTCTCTTTACCCCAGTTTCTAAGAGGGGTCTACCATCCAATGCAACCATCAGGGCTTTCATCATGGACTGTTATTCCCCTGGTTATTGTGCTGCATACTAGAAGAGGTATTGCAGAGTTTAGCTCTCTGGTCCATAGGTGTATACTAGGCTAACAACCACTAGGGCCCTTTGTAAGCCTAGCCATGCAACCCAAGTGTGATCCACAAATTTAATTTATATAGTGGGTGATTTACTGACTGCTTCTGCCCATCAGAAACATAACTGTCAGACCAGGGGTGAATTTTCAATTATCCATCCATTGATCCAAGTTGCATTTAAATAGTGATAGGGAGGAACTTTGTTTCAAATGAATGGGAAGCCTGTTCCAGGGAATGGGAATTCTCTGAGAAACATATCTGTCTTTCCAACATGTCCTAATTGTCTGAAGAAATTTTTATATCTTTTAATCTAGTAGTGCTCATGCTGTTTGTTTTGCAGATGTGCAGAAGGCTCATCAAAACAAAGTCAATGGATGCCTTGTAAGAAAAGCAAAGATTACTTTGCAGAAGTACACATGATACCGAGTAATGAGATGGGGCTTTGAGGTGATCAGTATAGGATGTTGTGTTTACTCTCTTTATTCTTTTTGTAAGGAACCTTTGTGGATGTTCCAGTTGCTGTATGGGTCTGATGAGGTATATACCAAAGGGGGCATTATACTCTATGATGGGTCTGATAAGGGACAAATACAGTAGTATGATTACCTCTCTGGACGTAGATGCCATCCTCTTGTTTTATAAGCTGAGCAACATAGAAGGAACGTCTTTCTTACTACCTTGTACATATGTTGGTCGAAGGCTAGGTTACTGTTTACATGATTTCTCACATCCCTGACTAATGAATCACCTTTTAGGGATGTTTTATTGTTGACATACTTTCCCGGAGTGAGAGACTTTTCAAAAGGTACTAAAATGCATTTCTTGGTATTGAGTTTTAAACCACTGCTTTGGCACCAAGTGCTTGTCTAAGTTAGACTTTCCTGAAGGGTGTTCTCATCTTGGGGGAAGGATTCAGTGACTGCTTCCAGTTTGCAATTATCTAGAAATTTGTTTAGCCAGAGAATTTTGACATTGGCTTTGACATCCGAAAAGTAGATGCCAAAGAAGAGTGGGCCTAGCACAGATCCCTGGGGGACTCCACTGGTGACTGGCCTCTTTATGGAGGTGACTTCACTAGTTCTATCCCCCTGGGTCCCATCAGTGAGCCAGCTAGCTATTCAGTGTGTTATAAAGGGGTTTGTACCTAGTTCTCTAAGTTTTTGACGATGGCCGAGTGGGGTACTGCATCAAATGCTTTAGCAAGATCTAGGTCGGCAGTATGCATGGTTTTCCCCCTCATCCATTGCCTTAAGTGACCTTTTCAAGGAAGTCCATCAGATTCAGTAAGCTTGACCTTCTTTGACAGTCCGACTGGGATGGATTCAGTGTCTGAAGGTCTCCTATGTCTTTGCTGATAATTTCCATGATAATTCTTTCCATGGCTTTGCAAATGCGACTAGTCAGACTAATAGGTCTGTAGTTTCTATGCTGTGTTGAAAGTCCTCCCTTATGAAAGGGAATGACTGTCACAGTCCTCCATTCACGTGTCACAATGCCTGTTTAAGACTATAGTTAAATAAGGACTCCAGGGGTCTCAATGAGCAATATTTTAGACTGCTCAGGATGCATCCTGGGGTGTTGTTGGGGCCTACTGAGGTCATATTCCTGCTTTAGTGAACACAGCCAGTGCATGCTAGTTATAGCTGGAGGGGTTATGTTTGAGGGTATTTTGTGGGGGATTACTGGGGGTGACAGGGGAGTAAAGCTGGAATTGAATTTGTCTGCTAAAAGGTTCACTATATCACCAAGCTTGGTGAATGCGGCACCATTAACCATCAGTTTAGTAAGGGATTTTGTCAAGGTGATCTGCACATTTAGGAACTCCAGCATATCATCCTGTCTTACCACCCTAGAGGTATGATTGTTATTGATGTATATTCAGACACCACCAACTTTAGCCCTTGTCTGTGCAGCTACTGGTCTAAAAGTGTGGAATGCACTGAAACCTTGCACTGCTGCCTGCTTCCACTACACATCACACATGAGCTCTAAAGGCAGACATTGCTTGGGTGATCCTATGCATGCAGCTCACTCACTAGACTCCACTAGAAGCAATCAATGTGGCAGGTCAAGCAAGTACCCTCCTTCAAGGATGGAAAGGATGGCATTGGCCATTCACTCCCACACACTATGGTTAACTTCTTCACTACTTGGGTGGCTAACTGATCCCGGGCAATCCTGAGTCACTAGTGGCACAGAACTGACAGTTATATTTCCCATTATTACTAATAGTTTCCCTAAATGTTATATCATCTGGAGTACAACTAGAGCACTGAGTGGAAGTATCTTTATGAACTTAAGTGGGTTTAGGAGGGGAATCAGTCCTTGACACAAGTCTTTCTCAGAAGACACTGCTAAGGGTGAGCCTTTTCCTTTTCATCTACCTTTCACAGTAGAACGAGGTTCGCCAGATGATGTTGAGAGACAGCAGCTTCTTGTACCATCTTAAAGCACTTTTTTGGCAAATTAATTGTAATCAAAAGCCAGATGCACTGATAAAGAAATGGAGGGGACCTCAGCTAGTGGCAATGGCAATCCCCCCTTCAAGTTATAGGATTCCCAATCCTTCTGTTGCACTTCTTACAACTGCAAAATACTTTTCACCCGCTCTGATGTGATGGCTAACATTGGTATGATTAGTAGTTGGACCAAAACTACTGAATTCTCCTTTTCAGAGGCTTCCTGATAAGCTTTCAGTTATTCTAACTTCATCTGTTCCAATCACAAGTCCTACCCTATACAAAACTGGATGTAGACCTGTGCTTTTCAGTATCTGACACCATTTTACCTCAATTTTATATGAAGTTGTCTACCTAGTTGTATTATAGTCTCCTTTTACACCGTTTTCTAATCTATTTCACCTTTTTTGTTAATTAAGATGATAATGGCTTAAGCTATTTAACTTAAATGGATTAAATAAATTTTAAACACAACTCATAATTCTTTGTGCTGTACTGTGGTCAGGCCATAAACAAAACGGACACCATCTAAAGCAATTTTCAGGGGTTATATGTTGACCAAATCAGACATATACCCGTAAAGTAGGAAACGTAAAATGACGAATGGTGTTCCTTCAATATTTTTTGTCAAAATAAGGAACATGAAGGGAGACATGAGATGCAGTTAATTTCTTAGAAATACAAGCAAATGGTAAACCATTTCTCACTGCTGCTTTTTCTGCCTTGCTCTACTCATCATCTAGTACCTTTACTGGTGCAAAAATAGAGCTGGTCTTTGCAGGAGTGAAAATTGTTTTAAAGGAAATGGCCAGACCAATGCATCTCAGGTAACAGGTAATCCAACCCAAATATTATGATTTACTCTTACAGTGATCCTCCATTAAGTCATGCAGTCATATACAGTACGTTGTGCTCTATGTTTACAAAAACAGACACACCATCACACCACTGACATACCTAAGCCCTGTTTACTGGTACAGATCCCTGCACTTCATATCAATTTATATACACACACTAAGTATATATATATATATATATATATATATATATATATATATATATATATATATATATATATATATGTATATATATGGGTCTACTTCGACCCATCGAAATTATGCTTCATTGAATGTTAGATAACAGAGTCCACTTTAGTGAAAGCACTTTTAATGAAAATGTACTTTCACAAATAACACTACACCAAAGAGTTGCTATAGATCGCGGTACAGTGAGGATAAGGGAATATTCCCTCCCCCCCATTGTAGTGCGATCTCGGAGTTAGTATATATATATATATATATATATATATATATATATATATAAGGGGATGTGGGGGGTGCAGGGGGGGGGCTTGCCCCCTACATAAATGCATTTGTTGTATTTTTTTTTGTGTGTTTTCTGTTGTGGTTCGGCATAGTGTTTTTTGAAAAAATGCATTTTCGTGTAAACGCACTTTCGCCAAGTGGACTCGGTTATATAACATTCGATAAACTGTAATTTCGATGGGTCAAAATAGACCTATATATATATATATATATATATATATATATATAAAATCTACTTCACAAAAACAAAATCCCATAACACCGAAATCCACAACACCGAGACCACATGCACTAAACCCCATAACACCGAAAACACACAACCACATTTACACACATACATAAAACATACAAACACAACTGTCCCAAACTACCTAACACAACATCCTACAATACAGATAGGCAGGGGGGCAAGCCCCCCTGGACCCCCCCCCCTTCTTTACTATTCTAACTCTGAGATCACACAGACACACAAGGCAAACTCGCCCCACACATTACAGTACCTCACACACGCACACCACAGTCACACACCACTAACCCTCAAACATACACTTACAGAAACATACTTACCTGCACCGCAACACCAGAAGCACAAAATTCAAAATCCTGTAATACCGGGATTTTGAATTTCGGTCTTCTGGTCTTTCGGTGTAACGGGATTTCGTTCATGTCATCTCGGTAATGTGAGTTTCGGTGTTCTGGGGTTTCGTTTTTCTGAAGTAGACCCATATGTATGTATGTATGTATATATATATATATATATATATATATATATATATATATATATATATATATATATATATATATATATATAGTAAGTCCAACAACAGCACCACGTATGAGGCGACCAGGCTCACTTGAATTATCCAGAATACTCAAAGAACGTATAAAAGCAAAGATCTTTTATTCACATAAATCCAACAGGTTAGTGCTTGAATAAAAGATCTTTGCTGTATTACTGTAGTATTCTGGATAATTCAAGTGAGCCTGGTCGGCTCATACATGGTGCTGTTGTTGGACTTACTATTTTCTTCATTTTCCTTGGTGAGGCGTTAACTTTGTTGGGAGTACTTTGTTGTTGTTTGACTTATATATATATATATATATATACACACATACACACACACACACACACACACACACACACACACACACACACACAGCACATGACTGAAAGCTCAAAATACTGAAATTCAAATCACCTGTTCCTGACTTTCAACATCCCTAGATCACATGTGTACTGTGTAGTTTCACTTAGTGCATAGTACTGTGAACCAGGTGTTTAGGCCACCTTTATAATAATGATTTCTAGTTTATGACCCTATTTGTCTATGGAAACTTATTTTTAAATTTATGTTCAAGCAATTGTATATTTGTTGCATAATATCTTGTTTAATTTGTTTCTCAGTATTCTAACCACTGTATTCTGCATCATTTGTAAAACTCTGATTTTACTCCTTTTATATGTCCTGTGCTCTTTGTAAAAAATAGCTAAGTTTATAGCTTTTCTCCCCGGGCCTCTGTGGAAAGTGGTCACCTTGTGTCCAGTTGGACTAACCCGGTAAACAAATGGAAAATAAATAAATAAAACAAAAAATTTGACTGAGTCCACAATCCAAATACTGGAAACTCATTTCACTGACTTTCAGAATACTTGTTCTTCTTCTTTTGGCTTTCATAGTTTCATACTAGGCTATCTGCCCTGGGGCATTTATAAGCCTAGCCATAGTGATGTGGCTTTCGACACCCCATGTAATGGTACAAAAGTGTACAGAATAGATTTAGAATACTGTGCTTCTGTCTAGTAGTGACACAGTGAAGACCCCCTTACATAATAGAATTAGTTTACTGTGCCTCTGTCTAGTAGTGACACAGAGATGACCCCTGGGGTAAACCTACGATCTCCCATCCACTCATCAAGATTTCTCTTGAAGAGAGTCAGTGAGGGGCTCTGCCTAACATAAACTGGGATTCTGTTCCAGAGTATGGGAAGCCTCTGAGTTATGAATCTGTCCCCCCAGCATGTCCTATTCATATTTGTGCTGAGGTTCAAATCTTTAGCTCTCGTGGTTGTGATGGATTTGGATTTTTTGAGGTGGAGCATGTCCATCAATTCCTGATTGGACATGGCCTTGTACATCAGGCACAGATCACCTCTGAGTAGGCGGTATGCTACTGAATAGAGTTGGAGTTTCTTTAGTCTGGCAGCATATGACATATGTTGGAGACCCTTGACCCTTTTGGTGAGGTACTTTTGGGGTCTCTCTAGCTGTTGCAAGTGCCGGGTGAGGTACATACCAAATGGGGCATTGTACTCAATCATGGGCCTGATAAGGGAGGAGTACAGGGGCACAATGACCTCCTTTGATCTGGATGTGAATCCCTTCATGATAAGATGGGCAAGGTGGAAAGTCTTTCTAACCACTTTGGCAACGTGGGTGTCAAATGAGAGATCACTATCGACTTGGGTCCCCAGGTCTCAGATTACTTTTTCTGTACTCAGTGGGTTACCGCCTATGTAATAATTTGTGGGCAGTTTGTTTTTCCCAAAGGGGATGACTATACATTTTTTGGCATTTAGTTTAAGGTCATGACTCCGGCACCAGTTGTCCATTTCAGTGAGGCCTTTCTGTAGGATTTATGTGTCAGCTGGTGTATCGACTATGGCGCCTAGTTTGCAGTCATCTGCGAACTTTGTCAGTCACAACCCACCCGTGTTTGCTTTCACATCTGAGAAATAAATGCCGAACAAGAGGGGTCCCAGGACAGAGCCCTGTGGGACACCACTTGTCACTGGCTTTGAGTCTGACATGGCTCCAGCGATTTTGACTTTATGGGTTCTATTCTTTAGCCAGTTTGCCACCCATCTTGTGACATATGGATTTACATTTAAGCTGTTGAGCTTGTCTATGATGCCAGAGTGGGATATTGTGTCGAAAGCTTTAGCCAAGTCCAGGTAGGCTGTATGTACTGCTTTGCCCTCGTCAATGGCTCTAGTGACTGTTTCGAAAAAGTCAACCAGGTTTAAAAGGCAGGATCTGCCTTTTACAAAGCCGAACTGGGTGGGATCAAGTGTTTGTAAGTCCCCAATGTCTCTGTTTATTAGTTCCATAATGATTCTTTCCATAGCTTTGCAGACCAGGCTGGTTAAGCTTATGGGGCGGTAGTTACCAGGGTCAGTAGAGGTGCCTCCTTTGTGGAGTGGGACTACTGTTGCTGTACGCCAGTTTTCAGGTACATATCCTGTAGTAAGGCTAAGGTTAAATAGCATTTTATGTGCGGGTTTAGCTCCTCTTGGAGTTCTCGTAGCACGCAACCCGGGATACCGTCGGGTCCCATTGATGCTGTGTTTTTAGCTTTGCTGAGGGCGGTTCTCACCTGGACATCTGAGATGACAGGGCAGTTACAGTCAACTGGGATGAGTATTTCTTCTTTTGGGGGTGAGGGAGGGGAGAAATTTGCACTGAACCGGTCTGCCAAAATGTTGGCAATATCTGTGGGTTCTGTGTATTTTTTTGTCATTGTGAACTAACTCTGAACATATCTGAGGGTTTCCGCCCAAGTTTCTAACATAGCTGAAGAAGGCCTTGTGGTTATCTTTAGTGTCCATAGCGATTTTTCTCTCAAAGTTGGCCTTGGATGTTTTTATGAGAGAACGTAGCTTTCTACTAGTGCTGATCAGAGATGCCTCCTCTTTATGGGATTTTGCTCTGACGTGCAGTAGCTTCCTTCTTTTGTTATACAATTTGTTTATGGCTGGGGTCCACCAGACAGGACGCCTGCCCTTGGTGGAGAGGGTCTTGGTTTTATTTGGGAATGCATGATCCATGCATTCTTGGAGATGTCCGTAGAAAGCATTTGTGAAGGATTCTGCATTGTGGGGTGTGGTTTCCACTGTCCCAGTGGGCTTAAAGGATACCATCTCAGTCTTAAGAAGTGTAAAGTCGACTTTTGAGAAGTTTTTCACTGTAGTCTTTTGTGTTGGGGGTGGAGGTGGGATATGTATATCCAGGGTGATTAGTTTGTGGTCAGACCTCACTAGTGAAGGGTATACTTCCGGTGTGGAGCACTTTGTCCCCATGTTTGTGATGATCAGGTCTAGTATATTATCTCCCCTTGTGGGAGAGGTGACTAGCTGTTCCATTGCGTTTGAATTTATGAATTTCAGGAATCTTTGGGCTAGAATAATGCACCCAGTCTATGTTACGGTAGTTGAAGTCTCCCAATATGATGGTATTTGGTGAGACATTCATATCCTCCAATGTCTTCAGGAAGGCTGAGTGGGGTTCCTGAGATTGGGAGGGTGGTCTGTAACATGCTACCCAGTTGTACAGCACTTTTGCCTATGGTTATTTGCACCTGGATGGTCTCTGATGCTTCATGTGTTGCCACTAACCTGGAGGTGTGGGTGTCCTTGATGAATATGGACACTCCCCCTCCCTTTTTGGTTTGGCTCGAGTTTTGGGGCCGAAACGCATGATACGAGGTATAGCCTGGTAGCGCTGGGGTGCTCTCAGGAGCCTTGAACCAGGTTTCAGTTACTGCACAGACATCGATGTCCTCCATAGTGAGGAGTGCTTCGAGAGTCTGCATCTTGAGATTTAGACTTCTGGCATTGAGCAGCATTACCCTTAATTTTTTTTCATTTTTGTTTTCTAAGAAGGTGGGTTTGTCTTTTGAGCATTGCCTAAAAAAAGCACTATGGGGGAGGCAAGAGCCTTAGCCAGTATCCGGAAGCCCAGTGGTGACAGATGCAAGCAGTCTCTTGCGAAGCAGCGTGGCTTGTCCAGCATGTCATCCCAAGCAGACAGATATTGGATCCCCCTAGAATGACACCAGTATTCGAGCCAATTATTAAAGCTGGTCATCTTGTCTTTGTATTGTGGCATCATTCTTGGTGAGGGCAAGATGCTGCTCAGGGTCAGGGTCATACCAGCCTGGGCTACATAATCAGAGAGAGCTCCTCTATGTCTCTTTTCATGTAGTCCAGGGAGGTACGTCTCAGGTCATTCACGCCGGCATGGACAATGACGGAGTCATATTTGTACTTGCTTTGGAGTGACCTGAGTGCATGTGTTATGTGGCGGATCCTAGCTCCCGATAAGCAGCTCACCGTTACCCTCTCCTTGTTCAGCCTGGTAAGCGGAACGTCAGTGTGTCTGACTATAGAGTCACCTATTACTAGTGTATCAGGCATGGTGTTTGGCCTTAAGGGCTGTGATTGTTTGACACACTGATTTGTTGAAGTATGTGATGCATGTGTTATGTTTTGAGGTGGTGGATTTTTGGGTGTCTGCCTTGGAAGCCTCTGTTGTTTTGGTAAGTTTTTTGTTAGAGCCTCCGAGTATATCTTTGTGTTTTTATGTGTTTGGTTTGCAGCTGTGGTAGGTCTATGTGGGACTGGGTTTGGTGTGTGTGTGGTTACCTTCTCCTCCTGTCTGGTCTTGCCAGTCCTGAGTTGAGAGAGCTCGGTCTCCAGTTTGGCTATATAGTTGCATCTCTCACATGTATTTGTGTTTGTTGGGAGGAGGAGAGGGTTGTCTGTGTACATGAGACAATTGTAGCATTGTCTCAAGATTCCCAGATTAACCAGCTGAACCGGAGAGGATGCCAGCAATCTACCACTGAACATGCTAAAAATTTTAAGGGAGTGCTGTGCCTTTAAGGGAAGTGGGTACTCACAGGGAGTGTGCCTTTAAGGGAAGTGGGTACTCACAGGGAAGGTAGGTGGATGTAGTGCTTACTTTAGTTTGTGAGTGCTTACTTAGAAGAGAGATTTTGAGAACAAGTGCTAGGCTTATAGTAAAGCGATTAGACTAGATTATATAAGAGTAGAGCTTTCTTAAGGGAAATTTTGAAGAGCAGACTTGGCGGAGCCAAAAAAAGTTTAACCTTGTTTAACCGGTGCTGCGCTATGCGCACAACCGTGCAAAAACGCTCAGAGGCGGATTTTAAACAGGGAACTTCAAAACAGCTAGAAATGGTCCAAAACAACCAATTACTACAAGCTCTTGTGCTGAGGTCACTCCTTCAGGGACAGATAGGCTGCTCAAGGCTCCCCACTCCCACTGGTGAGCAAAGAAACTTCCTTCTATCCAAGTAAGGCAATGGACACCACAGGAACTACACCACAGCCCAGAATACAGCAAAGCCTGTATATTGGTCTAAACTAGTCGAGGAGAGGCGGGAAAACAAGGATATTTTTTTTGTTTTTGAGATAGAAAGCACACAGAAAAGCAGGACACAGTAATAAATCAGTTATACAGGCTAGCACACTTTAGTGGGCAGCCTCAACAGTTAAATTAACAAACAAATAAACAACTTTCGACCAATTTTCGACTAAATGAAACTAAGTGCAAATAATATATAATGCAACAAACAGTTAAAAAAACAGTTTAAGCTTGTTCAAGGTAAGCAAGAGAAGGTATTTCAGGTAAAAAACAGCAAAAAATACTTAAATCAGGAAAGTAGTCACTTTTCTCAGTTCTCTGCTGCTAGGACCACTCTGCAGGACCACGAGGAGCTGTTGCTGAGTAGTATAGCCAGAAAAAAAAATGCTCAGAGGCGGATTTTAAACAGGGAACTTCAAAAGAGCTAAAAATGGTCCAAAACAACCAATTACTACAAGCTCCTGTGCTGAGGTCACTCCTTCAGGGATAGATAAGACTGCTCAAAGCTCCCCACTCCCACTGGTGAGCAAAGAAACTTCCTTCTATCCAAGTAAGGCAATGGACACCACAGGAACTACACCACAGCCCAGAATACAGCAAAGCTAGTATACTGGTCTAAACTAGTCGAGGAGAGGCGGGAAAACAAGGATGTTTTTTTTTGTTTTTGAGATAGAAAGCACACAGAAAAGCAGGAAACAGTAATAAATCAGTTACACAGGCTAGCACACTTTAGTGGGCAGCCTCAACAGTTAAATTAACAAACAACTTTCGACCAATTTTCGACTAAATGAAACTTTAAGTGCAAATAATATATAATGCAACAAACAGTTAAAAAAACAGTTTAAGCTTGTTCAAGGTAAGCAAGAGAAGGTATTTCAGGTAAAAAAAAACAGCAAAAAATACTTAAATCAGGAAAGTAGTCGCTTTTCTCAGTTCTCTGCTGCTAGGACCACTCTGCAGGACCACGAGGAGCTGTTGCTGAGTAGTACAGCCCGGTTAGGGGTCACCACAGCGGAACTCCGGTCCGCTAATGATTGGCAGTATTTTTTTTTTTTACGGGTGCCGAGGTGCCAGCTTGACGCCCAACCTTCAACGAAGGCACGCCCATTTTACACGTCTTTTGCCCGCTGGGAGGACATGCAGACTCCACACAGAAGGCACTCCAGCCGAGAATTGAACGGGAGGACCTCCTGCTGTGAGGCAACAATGCTAATGCTACACGAAAGCTGAAAATGCTGAATTGCAAACTACCAAATGGCAGTGTGTACAGTACTTTAAGGTAAGTTAAGGGTATAACACCCTTTTCCCCACTGCAGTGCAATCCCAGAGTTGGTGAAGGGAAACACGCGTCATTGTCCATGGGTTAACATTTTGTATTTTGCAATTTAGCATGGTCAACTTTCAGTATTCTGAAAGTGAGTCAAATGGGTTTTCAGTATTTTGAACATTCGTGATTGTGGACTCAGTCAAATGAATTTCCATATTTTGAGCTTTCAGTCATGTGAAGTGAACCCAGACACACACACATACTTATATATATATATATATATATATACACACACACACACACACACATATATATACATATAATTGCTCTCCCCCCAACACTGAGAGCTATACACCTGCAAAAAAAGCAAGTTAAAGGGGAAAAAAAAAAAAAAGTGATGTTTGACACTTGCTCTTTTCCTGCATTTTCATCCTTTAGCATTTTGGGACTCTGTGTCAACAGTCCTGTCATTTTAATAGGTAACCTTATATATATTATAGACAAACATACACTCTGCTGCCACTTCCCTTGAAAACTATGGCTACTACAGTATGCAATATTTTCTTACCTCATATTCATGAAACGTGTAATTTTACGCACAATGATAATGCAAACCTTTTTTTTTCTTTTCTGTAAACCCTTTTTAATAAAGAATGGAATTCTGTAAAAAAAAATCACATACTGTAAAGGGTCAAAGTTCATTCATTAAATAAAAACACTTTTCAAGACAACTTAAATCCAGATTCAGTACCAGTCAAGTTAGCAGTGGGAATACTGACTCAAGCATAAAGAAAGAAAAACTTAAATATAAACATTATATTAATTTCTTATTACAGTTAATCCATGATTAACTTTTTACAGTTTTGCAAAAGTTCTTTTTGGCCACAATTGTCTTTTCTTCATGTCTCATTACTGTCCGTGATATGTACTGTAGTGATGATAAGGGACTGTTCAATTACATCAGCTGTATCAAAGGTTTCGTCCACACACAGCCTCTGAACTGGAAGTTCTTCCGTCATTGCACTTCTGTTAAGAGTCTCTACTATAAGCTCAGCATTGGCTCTGGGGTCATCTATCTCATCAGGTTTCTGCAAGGCCACTGCCATCTTGTCATCATCTATGATTAAGTTCCGTAGTCTGCGCTGCCGAGGATTGTAATTCTCAACTCGATTGTGAATCTCCATGTGACGCCGAAGGTGTGCCTAAAGGAAATAAATGAATGACAATTATATAATAATCACTATGCTAGTATTAGGGATGCAGAACAAAAATTAAACTTAATTTTAAAAAGTTATTTGGAAGTTATTTTGGACGGCGCAGTGGTGCAGCGGTTTGCATTGTCACCTCACAGCAAGTGGTTCTCCGATTCGATTCTCGGCTAGGGTGCCTTCTGTGTGGAGTCTGAATGTCCTCTCTGCGCTCATGTGGGTTTCTTCTGGGTGCTCCAGTTTCATCCCACATCATAAAGATGTGTCTAGAGCATTTCTCCCTGGGCCACCACTGAAAACTGGCTCTTTTCAAGTCGGACTTTCCCAGTAAACAAATGTTAAATAAGTAAATAAATAAATAAACTATTTTAGAGATATAATGATGTTACAGCACTTGTACACTGAACTGCTCCTAACTACCTGAGACATATTTTAGAGTAAAGAACAGTTACGATGGAAACTGTATGTATAATGCATATACATGATAATGAGAAGTCTCACTATATTTCTTTTTTCATTGTTATTAATATATATAATTTCACATAAATTTGAGGAATAACATAGTTGTTGAAAAATAAACAGTGAGACACACCTTAATTCATTCTCTGATGACCTTGTTAAGTGACGGCAGCAGAATTAATTCAGACAAGTCAAGGAAAACAAAGCAATGAACCTATCCTAAAGTCGGGTGCTAACCTACTTCAGAAAGATTAGCTGTATAAAATCTTACCATAGAGATAGATGTCCTTCTCTTGTCCATTGCAGTATTCTTTAACGACCCGACGTTGTGCAGTATACAAAAGACTTCTACTACTCAGAGGTGCATGGTTCATCGCACATAGGCTGCTGTCGGACTTAGGCCACAAAAGTGACATACGCATGCACCATCCTCAGAACTGTGTGCCCCAGGAGGAACACCCGACTAAGGGAAGTATGTACACTAAGTACATCCAAGAAAGAACAAAGTCAGTGGGGAGGAGGGAGGGATGGAATACTGCAACAGAGAACATAAGTTTATCTATCATGCGAAGATTTTACACAACTAATTTATGTCCTTCTATACCTCTGTTGCAGTATTCTTTACATGAAGGAGAACACCAAAGCTCATGAGGAAAGGGAGGAGGGTAGGGGCAGTGGAGCTCTCCATGAAGCCATGGAGAATAGCCGTGGCAAACCCTGCCCTAGGTTTGGAAATGTCCAGTTTGTAATGTTTGGTGAAAGTATGGACTGATGACCAGGTAGCTGCCTTCAGAATGGAGTTAGTGTCCAGTCCTTTGAAGAAGGCACCAGAGGAAGCAACAACCCTGGCAGAGTATGCCTTAACAAGAGAAGGGAGGCTCTTTTCATGGTGCTCACAGCAGAAGGAAATAGCTTTAGAGGGATGGATGAGGGACTAGGAGTATCTACCTGAAGTAATTCATAACAATGTTTTTGAACTTCAGACATCTGAGAACTATCCCATTTGAATTGTTCCCTCATCTTACCTAAGGTCTCACTAAAAGTAATCTCCTCCAGTGGGGAGTTAGTACCACTGGAGTTCTCCTCTGGAGAAGCATAGTCCAGAGGGGAGAGGATATGAGATGAATAAACTTGGGACTCATCCTCTGAGGATTCTTCCTCTTTGGAAGAAGCCTTTTCACTAACCTTCTTCTGAGGAGTGGTAACCCAGGGTGTGGCCGGTATTGAAACCCCTGGAGGAGGCCTAACAGACATAAGGCCATTAAAAATGCCCTGTGTAAAATTTTGCCAATCCTTTAGTGGATGGTGATAAATGTCAACCTACTTCTCAAAGTTTTAGGCACAAAGACCTGGCAGACAGAACTAAATCTATGAAAGTGCATAGGCCCAAGACAAAAAAGGCACTACTGGTGATTGTCTTTATGTGGAACCTGACATCTACATGAACATTTGCCTTTCCTGGATGACATTAGACCTAACCACAATAAAAGAAGGTAAAGAAAGGATTCCCAAACGGGGCACTTATCTGAAATGCTGAGACAGCAACCACTTCCATGATCAGACCGTATGTATGGGTGAAGCATTTTCTGAGGATGGTGCATGCGTACATCACTTTTATGGGCTACGTCTGACAGCAGCCAACATGTGACGTACCACACACCTCTGAGTCATACAGGTCTTCTGTATACTGGCTAATGTCAGGTCGTTGCGGCAGTTAACTCCCTCATGTAAAGAATACTGCAACTGAGGAACAGAAGGGCATCACATTATGTCTACTAACCACGTACATGTTTGTGGCATCTGATGTTAGGCTGGGCAATGAATAACAGATGTTCAACAGTATCAAAGTCAAGAGGTAGAGAAAGTACAGTTGTGTAAAAACTTACCATAACAGTAAATGTTTTACTGATCACTGTTGCAAGTACTCATAACTGGCATGGGTACCAAAGCTTTACCTTCCAAAGGGTGTACTTCTGACATGTGACTCAGTTTGTGCAAGTCAGGTATAAAGGTGGATATACACTCAAGACCTTCTGACCATCTCCAAGCCAGTGGTCTAAAGACAACTGAGAGACGAAACTGGTCAGCTAGGAGGGGTATAGCTCAAAGTAGGAAACTCCCCCAAGAAGGGATACATATGTAATTTGCAGGCAAGTGAGAAGAGGGGAAGGAGGAAGGGAAGGAATACTGCAACAATGATCACTACTGTTCTGGTAAGTTCTTACACAACTGTACTGTGTCCTAACTGAAATCACTGTTAGCTCTCAACAGAATCAGGGACAAATCCAGGAAAAATCAGGGACATTTTAACATATTAGTTCTATTAACTTAAGGCATTAACAGAATTACAGAATGTGAATATACATTTCTTGAAGTAAAATAATTTGTCAGCTCTTAATTATTGTCATTATTTATTAAGCATAATTCACCAATTTTGTCCAAAAGGCACCAGTGCTAAAAGGGATTAAGAGGGACAGAGCTAAATTTTGTGTCAAAATTAGGGACAGCTGAGAGGTATTCGTAACAAATGGGTGATTCCCACAGCTGAATAAAGAACAGAAAGGTGGGGAGGACAGTTAGAGTGAAAACTAACTGTCCAAGAGACCAGAGAGTATTAATCTGGCAAAGGCAGCCCTAGATCTGGAGAACGCATCTGTTTTGTAGTGTATTTGCTCAAGTATGCAGACAGGACCAAGTGGCAGCTTCCAAGATGGACCTGGCATCAATATCCCTGCGGAAGAGGCAACTGCCTGAGTGGAATGTGCTTTAGGATAGGAAGGCAAAGATTTACTGTGTTGTAAGTAGCAGAAAGAAATGGCCTTTGATATCCAGGATGTAACAGTTTGCTTTGAGACTGGCTGACCCGGCTTGGCATCCATGAAAGAAACAAACAGTTGGTCACTTTTGTTGACTGCCTTTGTTTTGTCCAAGCAGAACCTAAGCTGTCTGTAAATGTCTACAGTGTGTAAGATTCTTTCCCCTTATTTTGTGGGTTGGGAATGAATGAAAGTAAGTAGGTGAATGGCTTGATTGAGGGACAGTTCATTCACTATCATAGGCATGAAAAAAGGACTGGTCCTAAGTGTTACCCTGTCCCTGTGGAAAATAAGGGAGGAGTAGCCATGAGTGTCTGCGATTCAGATACTCTGTGTGCAGAAGTTAGAACCAGTAGGAGGACACTTTTCCATGAGCAGAACTTTAAGGTGGCAGATGCTGCTGGCTCAAAAGGAGGTAAAGTAAGCTTTTCCAGAACAAAATTAAGATCCCATTGTGGAGTAATCAGGTTTCTTGTAGGCTTATGGTACAAGATTCCTTTAAGGAACAGCTTGAACTCTGTCCTGGACTTGAGAGAAGGATCAACAGGCAAACATGCATTGATGGCTGAAAAATGAGTTTTAAAGGATGAATAAGGTAAACCAGAATGCAAATGTTCACAGAGATTATGAAGTATAGTGGGGGATCTCAGATAAGAGTGGTTCCAGTCCGGGTTCATGGCACCAAATGGAACATCTTTTCCATTTGGCTGTATATGACTTTCTGGTAGTAGGTTTCCTGGCTTCCTGTAAAACCTGTACCACATCCTCTGAAAATAAGTGTCTTTTTGGGATTGGAACCCAATCATCTCAGAAACGATTGAAAAAAGATAGGTTGGTATGTAAAAGCCGACCTTTCTGTTGGGTTGGTAGGTCTGGTTGTATCGGGATTTTCCAGTAGTTTCCCTTTGAGAGCTGGAATAGGATGGAAAACTGATGCTGTCTTGGCCAGGAACAACAGTTTTGGAGCATCTTTTTGAATTTTTACTAGGACCCTTAGAATAAGCGGCAGTGGAAGGTAGGTGTATAGAAGCCTCCCTGTCCACTGGAAGGAAAGGTATCTGTCTTCCAGGCTAAAGGAGATGGGGTCTTGGTGCAGAAGTGAGGAAACTGGTGATACTCTGGAGATGCGAAGAGGTCTGTCTGCAGTGTGCCCCATTGGTACAAGACGTCTTTGAAGAAAAAAAAGTCTGTTCAGGGTCCATGAAGTCCTTGCCAAAACATTCTCTAGTGAGGGAATGTAAGCTGCTGTGAGGGTCATGTTCAACTGAGTGGGCAGCTGCCAACCTGCACAGTGGATAGGACCTTCTGCCTCCTTGTTTGTTTAGATCTCATACCACTGTGGTGCTGTCTGTGTACATCAAGAGAATGCCTGGTTTCCAAAGGTGTGAGAAAGTCTGCAGAGCTTGTAGAAGGCCGTTTCTCTCAGGTGGATACAGATACACAGGTTCACAGATCAGTACTATTCTAACTGCTCTTGTGGGCCATTTTAAGCCTAGCCAGTTATCCCATATGAGAATCAAACCTTGCACCTTGTGTTTGTAAGATAAACACCTTAACTACTATGCCAAACGCAAAGGAGAGGGGAAGGCCACCCCCCTTTACTTTTTTAGGATCCTGTCCAGGCTCCTCAAACCCCGTCTGAGGCATCGGGTGTGGACAGTTTGCTTATGAGGCACTGGTGTGAAAGGAAGATCCTGGTTGAGAGAGACCTGTTTCTTCCACCAGAGAAACTCCTTCTTGATGCAGGGCACAGGGATCAGGCTATCCAAAGGATGTAAGTACTGGAACCACACTGATTTCAAGTACCACTGAATTTTCCTCATATGAAGCCTGATCCTATAGAATCATAGGGATGGATGCTGCCACTAACTCCAGAGCCCTGAAGATCTCCCTTGCAGTGCTGTGAGTCACTGAGTAGAGGGTTTGGAAGAAGCCTTCTAGGCTTTGGACTTTTTCCTGAGGAAGATAGGCCTGCTTGTATCTAGTCTGCAACCCAGGAAGAAGAGGACCCGAGTGGGAGTGAGGTGAGAGTTTTCAAAACTGATGGCGAATCCCAAATTGTTTAGGAGTCATACTATAAAGTGAAGATTCTTGAAGTGTGTGTCCATGGACAGGGTCTGAATCAACAGGTCATCCAGGTAAGGGAAAGTCTGAATTCCCAGAATGTGGAGGAAAGCCACCATAGGATTAAACATTCTATAAAGAGTCTTGGTGCACTGGAAAGACCAAAAAGCAAAGCATTAAACTGAAAATGTGATGAGCCAGAGAAGAACCTGAGGAAGAATGAAACACAGGAGGGTGTGGAGAGAGAGCATTTTGAAGGTAGGAACTTTCAGGAATGTGTTTAGCAGGGAGAGTTTCAGGATGGGCCTCCATTGTCCTTCCTTGGTTCAAGAAGATCCTGGAATAAAAACCTCTTCCGATGAAGGGCAAAGCTACCTTTTCTATGGGACACTGTGCTAGCAAGTCCTGAATAATAGGACCAAGCAAGGGTTGAGAGGTGGAAGGGTAAGCCGTTTTAGAGAGGGGATACAGTCCCATGACATGGAGCAGCCTTCCTTTGATAATGGTCAGAACCCATTTGTCTGTAGTTACTGCCTCCCAGAAAGGGTATGGAGTCTGACAGGGGAGTAGAGAGATGGAGGGAGAGAAAGATAGTCACAGGGTTTTGCTTCTAAAGGGAAGCCTCCCTGAAGGGGAAACCCTCTGTGGTTTGTCAGAAAATCTTTTCCTAGCCACTTTTCTATTTTTATGAGGGGGACTAGGATCCCTCTTAGCAAAGGAAGTAGAATTGGCAGGATAACTTCTATGGTATCTAGGGATTGCAGACTGAAATAACTGCCTGCAGTCTTTTATGATCTTGTCTTGTTCTTGCAGAGTTTTGAGAAGACTGGCAGCCTGTGGTCCAAAGAAAAATTCACTGACCAAAGGGGAATCCAAGATTTGAGATTTGAAGTCTTCAGGGATGGGCTGACCGGAAAGTATGCATACCATCTGATCATTGACCCTGTGCCAGCAGCCCTGGACATGGAGTCCACTGAATCATAGGTGCATTTGATGCTGTGTTGGCATATTTGTGTAGCTTGGGACAGCAAGAACAGCATTTGCTGTTTAGATTCTGCTGTGTGAGTTTCTGTCATGACCTTATGCAGTTATTTTCGCACAGAGAAAGTACAGTTTTGTACCTACCATAAATGTAGATGTTCGAGTGCTAATACAGCTGCAGTAATCACAGATGGGTACATAAACAAACAAGGAGGAACACATTCATACCCCCTGTGCAGACTAGCCATGACACTTTGGAACTTGGCTCTGGAATGGCAAATCGAACTTCAAGCACAGTACTTGCCAGGTTTGGAAAACACGCTGGCAGACAATCTAAGCAGAAATATGACAGATCCACACGAATGGAAGTTGCATCCTCAAGTGTTTACAAAGATAATCCAAGTGTGGGGGAGGCCAGACATAGATCTCTTCGCCTCCCACAGGAATCATCAGTTGGAAAAGTTTTGTTCAAGGACCTTTCATCCAAAGGCCTGGAGAGTGGACGCCTTTCATTCAGTTGGACAGCATGGACAGTTTACGCTTTCCCACCTCTGCCTCTTCTGCCCAAGGTGCTCTTGAAAGCAAGAGCAGACAGACCGAAGATGATACTGATTGCTCCAGACTGGCCAAGACAACACTGGTACCCACTCCTGAGGAGCCTAACACATACTCCTCCCTGGTCCCTACCTCTAATGCCTCTTCTGCTGACTCAGCACAGCTACAAAACTCTTCACAGTCAGCTGAAAACACTCAATCTCGCTGCATGGAAAATTCCTTAACACCACAACAGACTCTACTCCCCAAAGAGGTGCAGGATGTCATTTTGGAGGCCAGAAGGCCATCTACTAGAAAGGCTTACTCCGCAAAATGGAAACGGTTTTGCTCTTGGAATGAGAAAAAAGGCCAGGACCCTAGAAAACTGAATTTGCCTCAGGTATTACAGTATCTAGCTGAGCTGCTGAACAGTGGACTTTCATTTTCCTCCATAAAAATCCATGCCTCAGCCATTTCTGCAGAAACAAATTCCCTTTCCCAATAGGCCACTACCATATTGGCCACACTTGCCCAGCAAGGAGAACCCACTGGTACTCCTACTTGTTGAAGATAAAATCTGTTATTGAAAGAAACGTAATTGTTGGATAGAATAATATCCAACAATTCACTCACCAATTGGATCTCGGTAGCAGGGGCTAGTTTAAGGGGCATCAAGGAAGGGATCCATTCCAAGGCCACCGAGTGAGGGATGGAAGTATATAAATCCTTTACATCAACAGTTAAAAAATAACTATCCTCACAAAAAGGTGTAGAATTGACCCTGGCTAGAAAAGACCAAGAATCTTTACTGATTTGAGATTCAGTAGCCACATATTTTTTTAAAATGGAATCAACTACTTTGGCAGCAGCATATGTAATGCTGCCTCTAGCACTTACTAGTGGACACATGGGGGGATTTAAAAGATTTTTATGAATTTTAGGGGTACCGAAAATTACTGGAACCCTGAATACAGGAAGAGAAATAAAATTAAATAAATCTATGTCGATCGTTCCATTCAGGAACATATCACTAAAATAAGAAAGTACACGAGAATTTCCTATATTAAGCTCGTTCTGGGATACCTCGAGGTAACAGTCTGCAGAGAGGATATCCTCCATTCTTCTATTGTAATCGGATTCCTCCATAACCACTAAACCCCCACCCTTGTCAGGTTGCATTACCCTGACCGAAGCCCCAGCTAGCATGTCAAGTAGGGACTTCTCTGCTTTACTGATGTTAAACATAGAGGACCGTGGGGGTAGACGGTCCGTGAGAGCGTGTCTGATGTCTAACTCGCAAATGTGTTCAGTGTAGGGTGGAGTGGTGTATTATAAGTGCTGGATAATAAAAAATCTTTTTTCTCCCCCAAAAATTTCCCCATTAAGACCTGTAGGTTAAGCTTCCTTATAAAAAGTTTTAAATCAATAATAGAAGAAGCTACATCTGCTCTCCTTGAAGGCACAAAAGAGACACCTTTGGCTAACAAATCTATTAACATTATGTCAAAAAAGTAATCGGAAAAATTATAAATTTTAAAGTCCTTGTTGCAATGTTTCACGTAAACTGGAATAAGTGATACATTTAAGTCGTCTTGTTCCTGGACCGAAGATTCGTCCTCCGAACTTGGTCCGAAGGTGGAGAGGAGGCCAGGACTCGAAAAGGGTTACCTCCCTCTGCCCCAACAGGGGGAGTGGTAAGGTTGAGGACTGCTCGCTGATCACTACTGTTAGTAGAGTCTTCGATTCTTGGGGAATTCAAAACAGTAGCTGAGTCAGAATAGTCAGTTGAAACAAAGCAAGCTTCGAGAGGCTGGCGGTTTTCACCCACCCAAGGCATGTGAGCCAAAAAATTGCCTTGGGATATCCTGTACCACGTTTATACACTTTGATGTCCTTGTTTAACTTCTTTATCTTAGTAGAAGTTAATTTAGAAATGTGTTGATCTATACTGTAAAAGGTGCGGTCGTAGTCAAACTTGTATCTATGGAAGTTTATGTCATTCCTAATGGCATCATCAAGCTTAGAAGTATCAAGAAGAAGAATGTCAATAGCCTGCTGGTAATGATGGCAAATCAATTCCATAAGTTCGACCATGTGACGGTTGAATAGTTTTATCAAATCTCTATGGAAAGCAGACCCGTCCTGGAGGCCAGTTGGGTACTGCCAGGATCTAAGGCCTTTAGGGATTATATTGGCTCGTTTGCATTCCCCAAAATATGCCACCTCCATTTGTAATTTTCTTAGTTTCAAGAGATTTTGATCAAATGTATTTAATCTGGAAGGCAAGTCTATAGAGACACTCATGTTATAGTCTGGTTTAGTTGACTTTGATGAATTACCAAACTGGAATGCTCGATTTACCCATGAAGAAAGAGAAGTAGTACCCTTGACTAGAGGGACCTGGACGTGTATGAACTCGATGGTCAATACCACCAGAGTTCCCCTGGCTCCGGATCTGGGAAGGTACACAGGAACCTGGAAGCTGTGTCTCCGGGGGAACTGAGTCAGGTCCAAGCTTGGCACCCTCATCTCCGAGACGGAAATGGACTGCTGGAAACTTGGAAGCAGTAATAGGGCTGACCCCTGGATGCGCTGAACCACAGACACCTGCTGGAAAAGTCTCTAAATCCAAGCCTCGGCTCGGCTGTGATCCCAAAGCACTGTCCAACCTGTTTGATAGTACATTCACCTTTTCGGTTAAAATCTCGATCAATTGTGTTAAGTTTCCGGCCTCACTTGGAGTACTGGAACCGGACTGAGGCTCAGGAGCGTTTTCCATAACAAACACCGGACAAACCTAAAGAAGCTAGAAAAT
Organism: Protopterus annectens; assembly: GCF_019279795.1. Lineage (NCBI taxonomy): Eukaryota > Metazoa > Chordata > Ceratodontiformes > Protopteridae > Protopterus > Protopterus annectens. Next base: position 693,774,311 of record NC_056748.1, on the reverse strand, counting down.
GCTGTGTAGACTCACTGAACACTCCGAAGCCCAAGTCTCAGTTCCACTGAGAATACAAAGTCCAACTCGATATGAATGAAAAAATACTAATTTATTTTAAGCCGTTGAAACCATACGCTTTTCGTCGGCTAACAGTCCGACTTCTTCAGAAAGAACAAACAAGCAAACAGTGCCTCCCCTTCATTGAGAACATTTAAACAGTTCACTAATTTAGAATAGCAAGTCACATGATTGAGCCTCATATGAATTAAAGTCCCAGCACTAAAAAAGCACTAGGGAAACAATGAACAACTAAATGCTCATGTAATAGTAATACAATACCAAAATGTTAAAACCATATTACATGCAAAACAGATTGCCAGGTAAAACAGTGTGTACATACACACTTGACAAATCTAGGGCATGTAAGTAAATAAAGGTTTTGATTTTGGTCATAAAAATTGAATATTTAAGAAAGTTTAAAACATAAAAATCAGACAGCTGTGTAAACTCCCACTGCCAAGTTTAGAAACTGAAAAAGTTTTTTAAGATTTTGAAAAACAGAACACACTGCCTGTTGTTGAAATGGCCCACGGGGCCAAATAGCCTCACACCAAAAAAGGTGGGAAAAAAACTTCTCCTTTGAGAATCTGAAGTAAGACAGCTGTATCCATAAGCTATATATCCTGGTCTCCATCAAGGAAACTACACTGCCCAGTGTGCCCCTCTGTGTATGCAAACCCCTTCCATTCCCTCTGGGAGAGGCAAGTGGGCCATTCCCCTTCACGTCTCCCCTACTCTGCCTGGCTCCTCCAGCTAGCTGCTAATAGATTCCTGGTTGCCTGAGTCACAGTCAGGACTCCATACTTCAGTGCCTTGGCGCTAGACAACTCTGCCATCAAATTACTAAATTTATGATCATATCTGTCAACATGACAAGGACTGCAGTAACACAGATAACACACCTCCTCTGTGTCAGAGTCTTACTGATAAGGAGCATGGGAAAAAATTGGAAATGCATATGTAGCCTGCTACAAGTCAAACCAAAAGGGATATCTGAACTACTGATGCAGAGATGCTGCTGTTGATCCGAGTTCAGGAATAGATCCTACAAACCACAAAATCTGGAAAAAGCAGGTGGTAGACTTGGTATCCAGTGGAAAACGTATCTCCAAAGGAGACCGAGGATGGAAGAGGAGCTTTGTTTTCTTTTTTTTGCTCCCTTCTGTCATACTTACAGTGTGCACCCCATTGTCCTTGTCCATCACTGGGTCTACCAGTCCCTCATTTTACCCACTAACTCTGATTCTGGGCTGTGGCAGGTGTAGATCTTAAGGTCATCACTGCTTTAGCCAAGGGATTTTTTTCCTTTATGACCTACTTCTCATTTTCCATCCTTAGTCCCCTGTGCTCAACTATTCATGTTCAAAGGCTATTCCCCTCAGACAGTGCCTTAGATAAGCCTATTCCTCCTTGCCAGAGCCCAGATGCTCAAACTGCTAATTGGATCCAGGTCCCCTGGGTTGTACTTGGGGCTTTATCTCTCTACACCATGATAGTGGCAAGGGAATTTTGTTTTCTTATAATACTGTGAAATTGAGAGAGGTACATCTTCAGCATCAGTATCCAAAAATATCAGGAAGAAGACTTAAGTGTTAGTGTACATTATGCTTTGAAGAAATAGGGACATTAGCATGTTCCTGCCAACACTAACTGTGTCTTATGAAGCTGTGCCACATGGCACTCTGAAAGAGCTATTTACAGTTCCTTCCTTCTGTAACTGAATGTCTTAAAAATTCATACAAAGGTTATGGCTTAAGTGCCACTGCCACTGAGATGCTTAGCCACAATACCCATTGGTATTGAGATACATTAACTAACCCTGGTAACATGTTTACTTCTAAATATCCTGGGTATGAATTTATACTCTCCCATCTAATCTTCAAGTGTTGTTTTCTAGTTATGAAAGTATATAGGATGCTATATTTTGTCATGTAGAGGAAATTTATTTCAAAGACAGGAGATGCACTGGTTTCTGAATCTACTATGCCAGCAGTTGCTGCTTTTGCAGTGGAGGTTGAGGCCTTTGGTTATGCTAATGTGGAGGAATTCAAAGAGGTACAGACTTTCAGTTTTTAGAAGGATAAAAGAGGTAGAAAGCGAGAGTAGAAGGGTGGGTGGTTTTCTTCTTTCCAGGCAGCTAAAATTTTGTTGTACAGAAATTTTCTTGGTCAGAAATCTTTGGGGTCTTTCAAATTAGTAAAGGTGCATTTGAAGTACATTCCAAAAAGAGCACTGTATTCAACGATAGATCTCGTAAGGTAAGAGAACAGAGGAAGCAAAACTCCATAGGACCTAGAGGAGATACTGCCTCAGATCAGTTAAGCAAGGAAGGACGACTTTCTAACCACAAATGAGACCTGGTCAACAGAAAAAAAATATCACTATAGGTATTAGCCAAGTCAAGGATAACTTTCTGTTTTCAAAGGAGTACCTGCAATAAGGTAAGAAGTGGTGTTGATGTGTTTATCAAAGGTAACTTATACTATTTTTCTTTTCTCATTTAAGATGAGCCTGTGACTAACACACCAAGCACTGGTCTGGACAAGGCCTTGCTGGCATATTTGAGTGCAGGTGGGGTGGGATGTGGGGGGATTTGACAACTGCACCTAGTTTGCTGTCCTCAGCAAACTAAGCCTAAGCCCTTTAATATCTGCCTTCACTTCTGAGAATTGGATGTTGAAGAGAAGGGGATCCAAGAAAGAACGCTGAGAAACTCGCACACTGATGATAAACCTCTGCCTTGAGGAGGTACTAATATCTTAAGAACTGCCCAGTAGGGCTTCTTCAAGCTGAATCTGAGGCATCCAGGTCGCAGTTTGGTTGTTGGCTGCTGGCTGAATGGCACCCCTTGGTTCTTCTGAACTTGCTATACTCACTAATGAAGATCTTGTCCAATGCAAGGCAGAAGGGGTATAACCATTACTGGCGGACTGTAATGACACATGGACACCAATACTCAATGTACCAATGAAACTTCCCCATAAGGAATCTTGATAAGGGAACCATGAGTACTGTGGGTGCTACATATCTCAGAACATGTACATATCCCCTTGCAAATGCTGATTTCTTCCAATATGTGTCCAAAAAGTACTCTGTCAACAACTCTACTTTGTACAGAGGCAAGAAGGCCATCTGGCTGGTAAAAATATTAAGTGGCCTAAGAACACCTTGTCCTGAGGAAGGAAGACCATCTGGTTGATAGAACATAATAGGTTCCCTCAAGAAAGTACAGTTGTGTAAGAACTTGTACAGTTCAGTGGTTCAAAAGTACACTTGCCTTTGGTGCAAATGGCTCTGGGTTCTTTTACCACACCAAGTCGATTACTGACATGCAGTGCAGCATGTGGGGATTGCTACACTCTTGAGTGTGCTGTCCTTCACATGAGATGTTAAACTGAGGCCTCATCTGCTGATGTTGGCGGTAGCTCAGGTGGACATAAAAGATCCCACAGCACCTATCAAAAAGAGTAGGGGTCCTTTATTTACATACAAAAATAACTCTTATTTACAAATATTTATGTATGCATAAATATACAAATCTGTTTATACATAGTCATAATTTCCTTTACAATCCAACCATATTTTCATCCTTATTAGTCCCCCCACTCCTTTTTCCATAACCACCATTTGATTTTACTTAATATTGTTGCTAAAAAACATTTATCATTAAATATATTTTCATTTATTCTTTCATTCTATATAAGATAAAATAACATATCAATTCTTTAACTCTGTTCTTAAAATATCCACATTTAATCATACCCATGTTTAATTTATCTACTTCTTTTCTATCTTCAAAAAAATTTCTTTACAGTTTTCTCCATAATTTTTTTTACTCTTTCACTTCAAAAACATTTGTTCTGTTGTGTTTCTTCTTCTTGACAATATAAACATTCTATCACTTTTCTTTTTATAGGACATATCTCCTTTTACTGGCAATTTATTTATTACTAGTCTCCACAAAAAATCTTGACATTTTACTTTCTGATTACAGCATCATCAGCCCCCTTTTTCCCATTTTTCTACATTGGGTCGGGGTATTGTGTTAACTGTCGCCAACTCTCTATTCATTGCCACACTCCTGCCTTCTTCAACACTCATGCTTGACTGTCGCAGATCTTCTTTCACACAATCCATCCGCCTCTTTGCTGGATGTCCTTGCTTCCTCTTACCTTCTTCCTGTCTGTCCCAAATCTTCCTCAATAGATTGTCTTCTGCTTTTCTACACATGTGCCCAAACCACTGTAATCTGTTCTCTTTGATCTTTCCTGCAGTTGGAGCTACTTTGGCTTCTGCTCTTATGTCCTCATTTCTTTGTCTGTCAGAAATCTAACAGATGAAAAATTAAAGCTATAAAAATAAGCAAATGGTGTAATCAGAAAGGTGATTCGGTCACGTTGACTTTCTGATTACACCATTTGCTTATTTTTATAGCTTTAATTTTTCATCTGTTAGATTTTCCCATGTTTTTACATAGTATTGTTTTATCATTACATTTTTATACCATACTTATGATTTTCTGTATCACCAATTTTTATTTTTCACAAAAATATTTTTTCTTGATAACATTTTATTTCATTTATACACTCTTTCACCATACCCCCAAATTTATCATACTTATATTTATACAGTTATACAGTTATACTACTATCTCTCATCTTTTTCATTTATCCACTTTAAAACTTTGAACAAATTTAATGAAGCAGCATGTACTTCTGGGCTTAATTAAAGAGTAGGGGAAGTTTCCTGATTCCCAGACAAAATTTCCTCTGGTACTATAAATGCCACCTTGGGTCTCCCCTGAAAATAGGCTACCAGCCTGGTGGGACTTGCATGGTCAACAAATGATAAATAAATTCTAAACAAATTGTCTGAAATAAACTATATTGGACTTCCTCACTTTCTCTGTATTAACTTAAGAACTATGAAGCATGTCACAATCTACTTTGACATCCTGACTGAATTTCTCGGGGTTTGGCATGATGGCTAAGGTGTTCACATTTCAGACACAAAGTGCAAGGTTTGATTCTCAAATGGGGTAATTAGCTATGCTTAAAATGGCCCACGAGGGCAGTTACCTTAGTACTAACTTATGAACTAGCCTAGAACTCACCTATGCGCTTACCATAACATGTCCTACTGATCACTGTTGCAGTATTCCTGGCATATAGATTGTCACCGATAATGTCTAGCTGGGGTAGTAAAGCTTTACCTTCCTGTGGTCAAACATCTGACTCATGACCTTAGCTCATATGCATAGGGGCATATAGATTGACATAAGAGTGTGGATCCTTAGACTATCTTCAAGCCAGCGGCCCAAACAATACTGAGAGAAGAAGACTGGTCAGCTAAGTAGCTCGAACAGGTAAGTAAACTTCCCCCATGTTTCCATGCAGCAGAGGGATGAAGAAAAGGAAGGTTGAAATAAGCCAGTGGGAAGGAATACTGCAACAATAATGAGTAGGACATCTACTTTTATAGTAGGTTCTTACACAACTGTACAATACTCTGACTGAAATCATTATTGCAGTATTCCTGGCATATGGGTGATTCCAAGAACTGAAGGAGGTGGACAGAAGGGTGGTTAACTACTGAGTAGTTGAGTTGTCTAGCAGTCCAGACAGGACCAACCAAGCAAAGACAGCCATAGACCTGGAGAAAGCATCAATTTTGTAGTGTTTGGTAAAGGTGAGCATGGAAGACCAAATAACAGCTGCCAAGATAGATCTGGCATCTACTCTGTAAAGTCCTGAGGAAGCTACTGCCCTAGTGGAATGAGCTTTCTGTCAGGAATGCAAGGACTTATCATAGTGAGCACAACAGAAAGAGATGGCCATTGAGATAAAAGTTGCAATAATTTGTTTGCAGTCTGGCTGGCCCAACATAGAGCTCTTAAAAGACACAAACAGCTGGTCAGTCTTACTGAAGGATTTAGTTTTGTCTACATAAAATTTCAGCTGCTTGTGAATGTAAAGAGTGTAAGATTCCTCCCACATTTTTTTTAAACAAGAAACATCTTTATTAAATTATCACTTAAGGCACAGGCAATCATATGTTTATATAAATGAAAACAAACCATACTGACATAATCCCAGCTGCAATCATTTTACATCACAAACCACGCTGACATAATTCCAGCTGCAAATATTATACATAACTTTTAATCTACCCAATTACTGTCAGTCAAACATTACATAGCGCATTCAAATCCTGCCTTCTTTTAAACCTCATTCCTCCCCTGTATGTATTGTTCCCACAATTCCCATTTTTTCTTTCTGTAATTTGCTCTTGCCCTTTTCTAAAGATCACAGTTTCAGTTTTATCTGTGTTGCTATATTCATTAAAGAACAGTTGGTTTAGACTTTGATTTCCATTTTCTAGTAATTGCTTTTTTGGCAGCCACCATAATTAGGCTCAGGAAGGCCTTACTACGTGTAGGCAATTCCGATTCTGTATCAGCTCAGAAAAAATAATTTCCCTAGTTACACCAATTTGCTCCCCTAGTATCTCTGACAGAGCAGTCTGCAGGGAATCCTTAAAGTCTGCCAACTCATTACACTCCCAGAAAATATGTTCCCAATTACCTCTTTCTTCCCCATCACACCTCCAACATTTGCTGTCTACCCGAGGAAAAATTTTCTGGAGTTTACTCGGGGTATAAAATATTTATGTAAACATTTCCAAGCAAAAATCCTAAATCTACTAGATGTTGCTGTATATTTGGAAGACATACATATATCCGCCATTGTTTCTTTGTAAGTTGCTTATCCAATTTCTCTTTCTAACCTCTTCTGATTGATTCTTATAGTTATCATGCAATATTTTATATGCTGCACTAATTAATACTTTAACAGCAGCTTCTGTTCTATATTTTAATAAAAACTCTGCCAGTGCCGGTCTTTCATTTAGGACCCCCCCCCATTTTTTTCTCTTTGCTTATACTCTGATATAAATCCTTAAAAGGGAATGCAATCTCTAACCTGCAGTCTAAATAGATTCTTGGTGTCTTCCCACTCTGTTACCTTTCCCTCTCTAGTTATTTGCTCCCAATACCTTAGTTTCTTTGCCAGTTTTCTCTAACAAATTGCAGCCTCCTCTTGCCTTTTGTCTGTATCCCTAATTGTAGTCATCCCTTTTGGCAGAGTCTTATTTCTCTATTCTTGTGTTGGCTTAGTTCTTTGAATATTTTCTGCTACTTTATGAATATAATATTCTGTATGATTATTGTTATACACCTTAAAGGTCTGCATTCAAAATCCCAGCCTCTCCTTGTTTCTTAAGCTTCTCCCCAACTTGATCATCATCTGTTTCCACTTTGAATTATAGGTTTCTGCTTATGCTATGCAAAAGAGTCTTAACTGTGTAGCTCTGAAATACCCCTTCAAATCAGGTAGTCCTAATCCACATTGTTCTACTGGAAGAATCAGCTTATCCTATTTGACTCTTGCCATCTGCTCCTCTCAGATAACATCCTTCAGCTCTTTATTAATTGCTACACACAACGTCTCCTCTGGTTGATGAAATATACCTAACCTGCTTATAAGTCTAGAGGGACTAAAAACATTTTATCTGCTAACTGCTTGCATCTTATTACCAGTGGCGGCTGATGACTTCCAATTAAAGGGGGTCTTGCAGGAGACAGCTGAATGGGTGGGGCCAAGGGGGTGTGTGGCCAACTCAAAAGGGGTGGAGCTATGCTCAAAACCACAATACACTGCCCTGGGTGCCAAACTATCATTACAAAAGTCCAAGCAAGACAAAATGAAGTGTAGAAGAAAAAATATTTCAATACATTGGCTACATGACAACTTACTTAATTCTTCTTCTTTCAGCTGCTCCCGTTAGGGGTCGCCACAGCAGATCACATGTCCAAACCAACGTAATCTTGCCTCTCAGGCTTTGTCTCCAAACCTTCCAACCTGGGCTGACCCTCTAATATACTTATTCCTAACCCTGTCCATCCTCGTCACACCCAGTGCAAATCTTAACATCTTCAACTCTGCCACGTCAAGCTTGGACTCCTGCCTTTTTGTCAATGCTACTGTCTCCAACCCGTATAACATAGCTGGTCTCACTACCCTCTTGTAGACCTTCCCTTTCACTCTTACTGGTACTCGTCTGTCACAAATTACTCCTGACACTCTTCTCCACCCACTCCATCCTGCCTGTACTCTCTTCTTCACCTCTTTCCACACTCACCATTACTCTGAACTGTTAATCGCAAGTACTTAAACTCATTCACCTTTGCCACCTCTACTCCCTGCATCCTCACCATTCCTCTATCCTTCCTCTCATTCACACACATATATTCTGTCTTAGTCCTGCTGACCTTCATTCCTCTTTTCTCTAGAGCATATCTCCACCTCTCCAGGGTCTCCTCCACCTGTTCCCTACTCTCACTACATATCACAATGTCATCTGCAAACATCATAGTCCACGGGGACTCTTGTCTGATCTCGTCTGTCAACCTGTCCATCACCATTGCAAATAAGAAAGGGCTCAGAGCTGATCCTCGATGTAATCCCACCTCCACCTTAAACGCATCCGTCACTCCCACCGCAGACCTCACTGCTGTCACACTACCCTCGTACATATCTTGTACCACTCTTACATACTTCTCTGACACTCCCGACTTCCTCATACAATACCACAACTACTATCTAGTCACCCAGTCATATGCTTTCTCTAAATCCACAAAGACACAATGCAACTCCTTCTGACCTTCTCTGTACTTCTCCATCAACACTCTCAGAGCAAACATCGCATGTGTAGTGCTCTTTCCTGGCATGAAACCATACTGCTGATCACTAATCATCACCTCCCTTCTTAACCTAGCTTCCACTACTCTTTACCATAACTTCATGCTGTGACTGATCAGTTTAATCCCTCTGTAGTTACTACAGCTGTGCACATCACCCTTATTCTTTAAAAAAATCAGTACCAAAACACTTTTTCTCCATTCCTCAGGCATCCTCTCACTTTCCAAGATTTCATTAAACAATCTAGTTAAAAACTCCACTGCCATTTCACCTAAACACCTCCATGCTTCCACAGGTATGTCATCTGGACCAACAGCCTTTCCGTTCTTCATCCTCTTCACAGCTATCCTTACTTCCTCCTTGCTAATTCACTGCACTTCATGATTCACTATCCGCACATCATCCAACCTTCTCTCCCTCTCATTCTCTTCATTCATCAACCCCTCAAAGTACTCTTTCCCTCTGCTCAACACACTCTCCTCGCTTGTGAGTACGTTTCCCTCATTATCCTTAATCACCCTTACCTGCTGCACATCTTTACTAGCTCGGTCCCTCTGTCTAGCCAATCGGTACAGGTCCTTTACTCCCTCCTTAGTGTCCAACCTTTTATACAACTCTTCATACTCCTTATCCTTAGCCTTCGCCACCTCTCCCTTTGCCATGCACCTCATCTCCTTATACTCTTGTCTACTTTCTTCATCTCTTTGAAAATCCCACTTCCTCTTCGCCAACCTCTTTCTCTGTATACTCTCCTGTACTTCTTAATTCCACCACCAGGTCTCCTTGTCCTCCTTCCTCTTTCCAGATGTCACACCAAGCACCCTTCTAGCCATCTCTCTTACTAGCTCTGCTGTAGTTACCCAGCTATTTGGTAACTCTTCACTGCCGCCCAGTGCCTGTCTTAACTCTTCCCTGAACATCACCTCACAATTACCCTTTTTCAATTTCTACCATTTGATCATTGGTGCTGCCCTCACACTCATCCTCCTCTTCTTGATCACCAATGTCATCCTACAAACCACCATTCTATGCTGCCTAAAGTACAGTTTTGTACCTACCATAAATGTAGATGTTCGAGGATTCCCTTGCTGCAGTCCTGACTATCGGGTATAGTTTTCTTGCCCCAGATGTCAGAAGACCCAAAAGACAAGTCCCAAAACAACCTGCACCAAAAACATGTACAATATATACAGCAATATATACAAAAATATAAGCATGTAAACTCACCTACACAACCACCCTGAAACACAGAGGGAAGGATGGACTGCAGCAAGGGAATCTCGAACATCTACATTTATGGTAGGTACAAAACTGCCTTGCTGCAGTCCTGACTATTGGGTAGAATCCCAAAGCAGAGGTAAGGGAGGCTGGCAAATTATAAAGTAGCAGGAGCTGACAACATGCCTTGTAAAACAGCTGTGGCAAAACCAGCCCTAGTCTTAGAGTATATAGGCAGGTGATAATGCCTAGAGAAAGTATGCACTGAACTCCAAGTAGCTGCTTCCAGAATATCCCTAGTTGCCACTTAGAAATGCTGTTGAAGTAGCAGTAGCCCTAGTGGAATGAGGCCTAATCCCAGCTGGAACCTCTTTGCCATGATGGGAATAACAAAATGCAATGCAAAAGCCAATCCACCTAGAAATAGTTTGTTTTGACACAGGCTTGCCCTGTGAACTCAAAGCAAAAGAAACAAGTAACTGCTGAGACTGCCTAAAATCTTTAGTCCTGCTCAAATATGCCTGTGTACATCTAAAGTGTGCAAAATCTTTTCCCCTTTATTTTGAGGATCTGCAAATGAATAGTTTGGTTTAAAGCCACACTAGAAACCACCTTAGGCATAAAGGAAGGATTAAATGAAACCCTGTCCTTATGGAAAACCAAAAGGGCTCTACTGCCATAAGGGCCTGCAACTCAGACACCCTTCTTGCAGAAGTAATAGCCAACAGAAAAGCAGTCTTCCATGACAAATATTTCAATTCAGCAGTAGCTGCAGGCTCAAAAGGTTGTAGAGTAAGTTTTTCCAACACAAAATTGAGATCCCAAGCAGGAGTGGGGTCTTATATTCTTTGCCCTCTAAGAAACTGCTTGAACAAAGGATGAACAAAGGTGGGTCACAATCATAGTGAGCTGAAATTGCTGCAGCATGAATCTTTATGGAAGAGAAGGACAAACCTTTGTCCAATAATTCAGTAAGATATTGAAGAGCCACACTCAAATTAGGCTCTGAAATAAAATCTCTTCCATTTTTCTAGCTTCCATAATCACATTTAAAACTTGTTGAGGAAGCTGAGACCTGACAGAATATGCCAAGCTGTGAGATGAAGAGATTGAAGCTTGACATTGAGCAGATGACCGTCCTTCTGAGATAACAGATGAGGAATCAGAGGTAAAGGCCATGGAGGCTTCTTTACAAGACTGGCCAATCCGGAGCTATCAAAATCATCCTTGGCCTGTCTTGTCTGACCTTTAATAATACCTTTGGAAGAAGAGGCAGAGGTGGAAAGGCATAGACATGAAGGTTTTTCCAACTGAAAGACAGAGCAACCACTTACCAAGCTGTGTGATGAGACCCCTTTGTGCAATACATAGGCAGCAGGTGGTTTAGTGGAGAAGAACAGATCTATGTCTGGAGTTCCCATGACACTGTCAATTTCTGAAATACATGAAGATCCAGTTTGGGATCCATGATTTGTCTGCTTAATACATCTGCTTGAAGAGTCAGTTGCAGGCTTAGCATGTCTCCCATAAAATCATTGCTTGCCTGCATAGAGGATAAGAATGTGTTCCCCTTGCTTGTTGATGTACCACATGACAGTTGTGTTGTCTGTTAGAATCAACACCTGCCCTGGAAGAACATCAATGCAAACTGGACTGCTAACATCTCCTTCATGTTGATATGTAGATGCTGTAGTCTGGCAGGCCACTTGTCTTGTATCCACTTTCCATTTAGATGAGCTCCCAAGCAGTGTCCGAGGCATCTGTCGTTAAAATCTGACTTGCCTCTGGCCGGGTCACAGAGAGTCCCTTGTTTAGGTGACATTCCTGAGCCCACCACAAGAATTCCTTTTGAAGGCAAGGTATTATATGAATGACAGTGTCGAAATCTTGGCAGTGCTGTGTCCATACATTTTTGAGATACCATTGCAGCTTCCTCATATGCAGTTTGGCATTGGGAAGCACCAGAATACAAGATGCCATGAACCCTAATGCTTGAAGGACTGTCCTTGCAGTCAGCACGGACTGATGAGATAGTTGATGGAAGTAAAGTGACAGACTCTTTTGTTTGTCCAAGGCCATCTGGGCTGCTGTATTCAGTCTCACACCCAGAAAGCACATGTCTTGAGAGGGTACTAGACTGGACTTTATTTCGTTCACAGAATAGACATATTCCAGATGCTGTAGAAGGTCTTCCTTTTCTTGAGCCAGAATCAGGCAGTCGTCCAAGTAAGGATAGATTTGAATGCCTTGAAGCCTGAAGTAAGCTATCACTGGAGCCAGAACCTTTGTGAATACTCTGGGCAGTAGATAAGCCAAAGGGCAATGCAGAGAACTGATAATGAAAATCTCCAGTTCAAATCGCAGATATTTCTGCAACTTAGCCTTATAGGCACATGAAGGTAGGCTTCCTTGAGATCCAAAGTCACCATCCAGTGATCCTTGCCCAGCAGAGGTAACAGTTGCTGCAACATCTTGAACTTGGGAATGTCCAGATAAGTGTTGAGGATAGATAAATCCAAAATTGGTCTCCACGTGTTCCCCTTCTTTGGTACTAGGAACAGGCGAGAATAAAATTTTCTGATACAGGGACTGGCTGAATGGCCCCTATCTGGAGTAACTGAGAAACTTGCTTGTGAGCCTCTATTCTTTGTGGAGGAGGAACATCTGGCATGCCTTTGAAAGGGGCATTGTGTGGAAATAAAATCTGTAACCGTGATGAATGATATCCAGCACCCATCTGTCTTGAGTGATTAAATCCCAATTTTCTTTGAAAAGAGACAATCTTCCTCCCAAAGGAGCTGCCAGACGAGAGTCCACTGGCAGCTGAAAAGGCAGGTCATTGGTTCTGCTTGGACTGACCCCTGCCCTCACCAGAAGTCTGAGCAGCTGAACTGTCTGATCTACCCCTAGACTGGGAACCATAAGCAGGATATGTCCACCCCTTAGCAGGCCAATTTCTACTAAACGAGGCTGCACCTGCAAAAATCTTTAACAGTCTGCATAGACTTAGCTTTGTCCTCCATTTTCTTTAAAACTGCTTCCACAGGCGGTCCAAACAACACATCAGACTGTAAAGGAGCATCCAAAATCCTGGTCTTAACATGCTCAGCTAAATTCTGATCCTTCAACCAGGCATGGAGGCCTGAACAGCATCAAAACCACACTGCAAAGAATGCTTACCCACTTGTTCAGACACATGAACCAAATCCAGCAATTCTTTACACTCAATACCTTCCGCCAAAGCATCCATAATTCTGATATTTCAGCATATGAAATTGACAATTCAATGCCCTCATGGCTAGAGTGGAAGAAGTATATACTTTCTTACCCCACCTATCCAAAGAGGATTTTTAACCACAGAAGCTTTAACACCAGAAACAGTTTCTGGGTCCGCCCTGGGACTCTTAAACAAATACTTATGAGCCCTATAATACCTATCAGGCTTAACAGGAGCAGGAGGCAAGGAGTCAGGGTTCAGGAAGCCTCTGCAAAACATCCTCCACCACATTCAACACAGGAGGAATAGCCCTAAGCCTTTTCCTGGAATCAGAGTAATCCTGGCCTTCCCATTTAAAGTGCTCCCTCATGGAGTGAAGAGTCTCTGAAAATGAAAAATCCTCAGGAGGGAATCATCCACATCAGAATCAGAATAAGCAGGAAACTCTTGCAAGTCTTCCACAGAAGACTCTGAAGCCTGTGAACACTGTTCAAAACTATCAAACTCCTGTTCCACCCTAGGCCTCTTATCAGGCGGGGCATAGAACCTCTAATCAGAGTAATCAAATCTTCTGCCATTTTAAGCATATGTTTCTTAGGCACAGGAGAAGCCCCACAGAAGCTGAACTTGAGGCCCTAACTACCTTGGGAAGAGAGGGAAGAACAGTTACCTGAGAAGCCCCTCAGCCTGGCCTACCTCCTGAGAGGGCACATCCTGTAACAGTAAAGTATCTGCCTGAGACTCCATAGAGACTGTTCCTCACCCTAGGCTTCACTGTTTTGTCCTTGCGCTTCTTGGATGCGGCTTGGAGCACATCCGGATCCATATTATAATTCCAAACACTAACCTAGCACAATCAAGCCTCAGGCCCTAAACAAGGTATACACAATGTATGATAATAAATACAGTTATTCACTTTTTCTGACATCCGGTTAAATACTGAGGCAAGAAAAAAAAAAATTCCCCAGCGCGGGGGGTTACCACTCTGTCTCTGCTGAAAAAACAACTTTCGAAAATCTCAGCCCGCCAACCTCCACTCCCAAAATTCCTTCTGCATCGGACCATGCGGCAAAAGACTCAGGAAATGGCGTCGGTCATGCGCGTGGTACCCTGGTGACATGGCGACGTCTAAAGCGCCGGATGACGACGTCTCGACTTCTGCGCGCGTAGTACCCTGGCGCTGGCGTCAGTCTCTAGCGCGCCATGACCGGCATCCTCTCTGGTAGGCCGACTGGGCCCGATAGTCAGGACTGCAGCAAGGGAAGACGAAGAACATCTACACTTTACAGTCTCCAATCTCCTTCAGAGTGGCCCTTCTACATAAGATATAATCCACCTCTGTGCGCATCTTCCTCCACTCTTGTATGTAACCCTATGCTCCTCCCTCTTGTTAAAATACGTATTCATCACAGCCATGTCCATCCTTTTCACAAAATCCACTACCATCTGGCCTTCTGCATTCCTTTGCTTAACACCATACCTACCCATCACTTCCTCGTCCCCTCTGTTCCCTTCACTAACATGCCCATTGAAATCTGCTCCAATCACCAGTCTCTCACCCTTGGGTACAGTCATCACCACTTCATCCAACTCACTCCAAAATTTTTCTTAATCATCCATCGCACACCCAACTTGTGGAGCATATGCACTAACAACATTCATCATTACACCATCAATTTCCAGCTTCATAAACATCACTCTATCCTCTAGATGGAAACACAAAGGTTGTGATGGATGAAAAAATAAATTACTTTTTAAATACATTATTGGAATGCCAGTCAAAATCAAGTACAAAAAAAAAAAAAAAAAAAAGCAGCAGCACTCAACTCAAACCACTTCTTGCACTGCAGTTCTAATTATAATTTATATTCAGCTGAAAGTAGCAATCTCTGTGCGATACTCCCACTTGTAAAAATGTTTCTTATCCAAAAAAGACCTGCTGCCTTACAACAACTATCTACTTGTTTCATGGGGAAGACATGATCAATGTAAAAAATGAACAGCAAACAAGAAACAAGCTCAGGATAAACTGCTTAAAGGATTACTGCACAAGTTATGGACCACACATGATAGATTGGCATTCTGCTTAGCTTATGGGTAAAGCCTGCAAAGATGACTGCAAGTCTCTAACAAATGTAATGAGCTACTGAAAGTGTTGTAATCCTGTCCTTTATTACAAATACTGTCATATGCATTTTAATACCTAAGGCTTATACATTATCGAGTTATGTAAATATTCTCTGCATCACAACGAAAAGGCTTTCAATGTTGGTAATTCTTTACCAAAGAAACTTATTAAAGCTTACTTGCATCAACAGTATAAAAATATGACAGAAACCAGAACATTCTACAAAATCAAGGACAGATGAAAAGTCACGGTCGTACTTGTGGTCTACCTTGGATGGGGGAATACTCTGCACACTTACACTGCATAACTGCTCCTTGTCTTGCTTGGACACATCCAGAGCCACTACAATGGGGGGTGGGGTGCAACAAGTATGTCACAATTTGAAATGTCTCTGGCCGATAGGTATGGCTCTGACACTCATACCTCACAACCTCAGAGCAAGAAATCTGGACAAAGCCATACATAGAAGTGGGACACAGGCCCAAAAATAAGGTTAATTTTTAAATATTCCTCTTATAAACTTAGAAAGTAGTAGGTCTTGCATTAGTATGAATTTTCTGAAGGGTATGAAATCTGAAACTCAAATGTCTGCCATTATTTTCTAACTTCGATCTTTAATGATTTGCCACTAATTTGCCAGAAAACTGCAATTTTATGAAAAACAGACCAAAAATGTGATGCAAAATATAAAATTGCCACACGATACAGGTGGGAACCTGTCAAAGAAGGGACACCTTTTTAATATTAGTACTGTTAACTTGAGCAACTGACAAAATAAGAGCATCTACATGCATTTCTGAAATAAAAGTAATCTATAACTTTGATCATTACAGCTATTTATAATTGTAAACCTTCCATATTTTCTTCCAAAATTGCCATTTTGCAGAGGGATTATTAAGGGGAGAGCAACATTTTGAGCCAAAATTGGGGACAGTTGAGAGGTTTAGATATTCCTAATTCTATAAAGCGATTTATTTGCACGTACCTCTCAACCTCTTAATGCATGAAATCTGGACAAGGCCAAATATATTGGGGGAACATACAAACAGTACTAAAATTGCTCTTGTATAAACTTACGACAGTTAATAGAATGACAGGTCTTGCTTTAGCATGCATGTTTCTGAAGGTTATGACGTCTGAAACTCAATGTCTGTCATTATTTAGTGACTTCATTCCAAAATGATTTGCCAGAAAACCACAAATTTTATGAGGAACAAACCAAAAATAAGAAACAAAAATCTATTCATTCTGCAGAAATCTGGACAGTTGAGAGGTATAGTTCAGCTGGGGCTGTCTGAGTTTGCTGCCCTTCCCCCCTCACAAAATCATGGTCGAATGGAGCCTCCCCCTGCAGCCATTCCAATGTCCCATTCCTTGGTTATTTCGCCCCATTTACCATAAACACTATAATGTGCATACTGCTTTACTTCTGCGATGATTTGGATTTCATTTGAAAGTTTTATTTTACAGCACAAACTTTAATAGATATCTGCTAAACAAAGCAATGCAGTCTCACAATGAAAATAGACTTAGTATTAAAACTTCTCTGCCTTTGAAACTCACATTCATTGAAACAGCATTGAAACCCACATTCAAAGAAAATACATTTTGTCAGTGGCAGATAAAGATTAACTTTGGGCTGTTTTCAAATCATAGGTCCCTTGAACATGAAACATACACATGATCTTTGATACACCTTCCTGATTGTATTAAATTATATTCCTTGTACAATACAGTACAGTTGTTAGAGGGCATTTTAAATTTATTGTTTTGAAAAATTTTCCAGTAAACAATGAAACAAAATGCATGCATCATTAATGACAAAACTGCCCAATTCAGAGAATTTCCATCATAAAAAAGTCTACTCAGACTTCTACAGTCAACCAGTAACAGTAAATATGCACAATCTCTGAAGAAGTAAAAGTCATCTAAATAATTCCACATTAAAGAAATCTGTAACTAATGAAGAGGTTGCTGCTAGCAAATAACTTTATATGTCATTGTTTCATCTACAAATAAAGTGCCTGTTGCCCTTGAGGAATAAATTGCCCATGTTGCATTAAAAAAAGATAAGCTAGTAATATTGCAATAGGGAATGGATGGCAAACTGATAACAGGTTCATAGTTACTAGGTATCTTCGCCAAAAAGGACTGCAGCATCCACCCCCTTTACAACACAGTATAGTATCAGCAATGCATCTACCTACTGTGGGAGTAGAATCCACAGCCTTCTGCATCAAAAGCAAATACACTACCTGTTGTGCTGTTAACAATGCAAGCAGACTCAGCATAAGCAGCACTAAACTTTTGTTCCCCTGCACAACTCCTTGTAAAATCTACTCGACACTCAGCTGTATCTCTGAACTTTGCAGCAAAAGAAATCTGGAAAAAGTCAACATTTATGGAGGGGGGGGGGGAACAAAAGCCCAAAAACCAGGGACACATTTTAAACATTGCTCGTATAATGTTGGAAAGTTGCTAGAATAAAATGCTGTGTTACCAACATACATTTCACTGCCAAGTCTTGAACCCAGGGGACCCTGTGCAAAACAGTCAGAGCACCATACCACTATGCCAAATTGTCTGTTTTGTGAAAGAGAGGAAGACTGAAACTTAAATGGCTACCATTTAGTGAATTCAGTTCTCACCACAGCTGTCAACCTCTTAGCACAAAACACCTGAACAAAGCCAATAATGGGGGAATACAGCCCCCAAACATATTCGGTGAATTCAGTTCTCACCATAGCTCTCAACCTTAGCACAAAATACATGGACAAAGTCAATTATGGGGAAATACAGTCCCAAAAATAAGAACAAATTTCAAATATCCATGTTATAAACTTAGAAAATTGCTAGAATAAAAGGTTTTGTGTTACCATGTACTTTCTGAAGAATATGAAGTCTGAAAATCAAATGCCTGTTATTTTTATTTAACATTTGTTAATCAGGAAAGTCTAACTTGGAACAAAAGCCAATTTTCAGCAGAGCAGGCAAAAACACTCCAGACACATGTTCTTTGTAAGATGGGAGGACATGCACAACTCTTACCACACTTTTTGGCCACCAAACCAGGACCGAAACACTAAAGGTGGAGGAGTGTCAATATTCACCAAGGATATTCACACCACCAGGCTAGTTGTCCAACACAATGCGTCTGAAATTCTCCAGGTGCAACTAACACTAGGTAAGACTGCAATCCAAACTGTAGCTTGCTACAGATCCCCCAACATACCCAAAGATTCTCACTACACCTTTCTAAACATACTGGAAAATATTAAGATAGAACCAAACACCCTAATACTGGATGGTTTTAACTACCCTGCCATTAACTGGGAAAACTACTCATGTACCAACACCTTTGCCCAACGGTTCTTGGAATTCATAAATTCCAACGCCCTGGATCAACTAATCCATAGTCCCACCAGGGGCTCCAATATCCTAGACCTGATCATTACCAACATGGGAAATTGATGCTCCACACCTATGGTCACCCCCTTGTTAAGTCAGGTCTGACCATAAGCTAATCACCCTTAACATCCACATCCCACTCCCACACCCCAGTAAGGAAACCTCCATAAAAAACTTCTCCAAAGCCAACTTCATGCTACTCAAGTCAGAAGTGACAAACTTCATGACACCCATGCAGACGGGAACTGAAAGTTCAACTGCTGAGTCCTACACTAAGGCACTGTACGAGCACATCCACTCATGCATGAATCGTGCCTTCCCAAATAGAACCAAAATGCTCCCATCCAAAAAAAGGAAGCCAATCTGGTGGTCCCCTGCCATAAGCAAACTTTACAACAAAAGGAAGAAACTGTTGCAGAAAAGAGGAAAATCCCAGGATGCAAAAAACTCCCTTACCAGCCTCAGTAAGAAACTGAGATCCCTCATAAAATCCTCCAAAGCTAGTTACGAAAATAAAACTGCCAAAGATTCCAAAGACGACCACAAGGCATTTTATAACTATGTCAAGAATCTAAATGGCAATGCTCAGATCTGCTCTGAGCTAAAACAGAATGGCATTAAATATACTGATCCCAAGGATATTGCCAATATCCTGGCAGATCAATTCAGTGCCAGTTTCACCCCCCCTCTCACCCCCTAAATGGCCCATCTCAATAATGGAAGATTGCCAAATTCCGGTAATAACAGCCACACAGGTAAAAAACGCACTCTCTGAAGCTAAGAATACAGCATCCATGGGACCAGATGACATCCCGAGCTGTGTACTACATGAAATACAATATGAACTAGCACCTCACCCAAGTGGCATGTTTAATCATAGCCTCACCTCAGGTTTCATGCCCACTGAGTGGCGCAGAGCTACAGTTATCCCACTCCACAAGGGGGGATCCACCTTGGATCCCGGAAACTACTGTTCCATCAGTCTGACGAGCCTTATCTGCAAGGCCATGGAGCGTATTATCATGGAACTTATAAACAAAGACATTGGTAACCTTCAAACAATGGACCCCACCCAGTTTGGGTTCGTGAATGGCCGATCTTGTATCCTGAACCGGATTGACTTCTTCGAATCAGTCTCCAGAGCCATGGACAAGGGTAAGGTGGTCCACACAGCCTATTTAGACCTTGCCAAGGCCTTTGACACCATCCCCCACTCTGGAATCATAGATAAACTTACTAAGCTGGGCATTAATCCCTACGTCACCCAATGGGTTGCTAACTGGCTTACTGACAGAACCCACACTGTAAAAGTAGCCAACTCCAAATCCAGCTCCAGACAAGTGGAGTACCTCAGGGTTCAGTCCTGGGACCACTCTTGTTTGGCATCTACTTCTTTGAAGTACAGGCCAACATTAAGGGACTCTGGCTACCAAAGTTCGCAGATGACTGCAAACTGGGAGCCATTATTGAATCCCCAAATGATGTGGATACTCTACAAAAGGGCCTTACAGAAACAGATGCTTGGTGCCAGAGCCATGGGCTCAAGCTCAATGCCAAGAAATGTACAGTTATCCCCTTTGGGAAAAAACATGCACCCGTGAATTACCATATAGGTGGCAGTACACTAAACACTGAAAATGTGATAAGAGACTTAGGGACACAGGTGGACGGTGTTCTAACCTTTGATAACCACATCGCCACAACAGTCAGGAAATCCTTCTATGTGGCACACCTCATCACCAAGCGCTTTTTAACCAGAAAAAAGGAGGTCATTGTCCCACTGCACTCATCCCTCATTAGACCCATTATAGAATACAACGCCCCGTTTGGTATGTACCTCTCAAGACATCTGCAACAACTGGAAAGGCCGAAGAAATACCTCACTAAAAGAATCACAGACCTAAAGCAGATGCCCTACGCTGACCGCCTTAAAAAACTCCAGCTACACTCTGTTGCATATCGTCTACTCAGAGGCGATCTCTGCTTAACATACAATGCCATGTCAAACCCAGAGCTGTTGGACATGCTACGCTTAAAGAAATCCTAATCCCTCAGAGCCACATGCTCCAGGGATCTAAACCTTGTCATCACAATAAACAAAACATGCTGGAGGGATAGGTTCCTGACCCAGAGACTCCCCAGACTCTGGAATAGATTGCCCATACATGTCAAGCAGAGTGCCTCTTTGGCCCTCTTCAAAAGGAACCTTGACGATTGGATGAGAGAAAAGAAATTCACCCCAGGGATCACGTCAGTTGCCCTGCTAGAGAAGTAAATAGTGTAGAAGAAATAGCCAGGGAATTATTATGGCTAGGTTTGTATAGGCCCTAGGGCTGATAGCCTAGTACCAACCTATGACTCCGCATCAAGGACACCCCAGCCAAGAATCAAACCAGAGAACCTGTAGCTGTCAGGCAACAATGCTGCCAGTGCACCACAGCGCTACTGACTTTACAAGAAAAACAAACACACAGAAACCATAGATTATTATGAGGAACAGAACAAATATGAGGCAAACATCTGCAAATATTTTACAAATGGTGGTGGGTAGGGAATTCAGGCCCTTGTCACCTGCACCCAAGGTACATGGTTCAAGCCTGAGCATTCTCTACCCACCACCATGTGTTCTCTCACCCCGCACACATACTCCCGACTACCTCAAGCTCCCTGGTAGGTGATCCAGTCTTCTGTTCCACACTGCAACAATAATCCAGTTGTTCCCCCTGAAAACAAGTAAATGGCTGGTTTCCAGTTTGGCTTTGCTGGCTCCGCGAGAATAGGCTGGAAGCTCCAGCCTGCAGATGATGCAGTCCGGTTTCCTTCTCATCTGTGTGGTCATCACCACAGAGACTTCTGGGCTGCAGGGCAGAGATGCCTTTCTCCTCTATCCATACTGCCTAACACAGCAGTCTGGAGTTCTGTGAGTACCAGGAGCTCCAAGTGTGGAGTTCCAGGACTTGTGATTTTTTTTTTTTTAATTTTCTTCTTTCTTTTGTACAGGTGGGGGGATTTTTTTCTTTCTTTTATACAGGTGTGGGGGGGCTGCAGTCCTGCAGTTCTATAGCACGAGCCGCCCCTGCTTATTACCAAAATCCATATAACAGAGCTTACAATTTCTCAGTTTTTGTGTTATCGTTTGTTTAGTCTCTTGGCACATATTCTTAGCTGCCACACCGGAATAATTTTTAATCCATACTCAAGTACTTCATTTTATCATGTCCCCATAAATATGAATATTGCTGAAACAATCTGTGTGTGAGTACATAATTTACAACTATTGCTTTCGTTTTAGCTTCATTAATTTTGTATCCTGAAAAGATATGAAACAGTCTCAAAATGTTCCACAACAATGTAATGTCCTTTTCTGGTTTTATCAGGTATAAAATATTATCATATGCAAATAGAGCCATCTTTTTCTTGACTACCACCTGGAATTTCTGAGTCTCTTATTTTCTTTTCCAATGGTTCTAAATATAATGCAAATAAAGTGGAAAGAGGACACTCCTGCCCAATTCCTCTGCTCAAGCAGAAATCATCAGAGAGGAACCCACCCACTTTAATTTTCATCTTTGATCCCTCATATATTCTTCTATTCAACCTTAATATTTTATCAGGGAATGCAAATGATTCCCTTGCCCTACTCATAAAGTCCCAGCTTACTTTGTCAAATGCATTCTCTCCATCAAGGCCCACCAAAAACAATGGCATCTTCTTACATTCTGCTTCTCTCTGGATCATCATCGTTCTGTTAATGTTGCCAAATGTTTGCCTCCCCTCTACAAAACCATGTTGATCCATATCTATCAATTTTGGCATCACTTTAGCTGTTCTTTTAGCCATCATAAACATAAACACTTAATAATCATGGTTGGGAATAGAAATGGGCCTGTACTAAGCTGGATCTTATGGATGTTTACCTACTCTAGGTATTATAGCTACCACTGCTTTCCTTTCAGGATGTTGGTTCTCCTTCCCTTAAAATATTGTTAAACAAAACCTTTCAGATCTTTATCAGTTTTTTCCCTCCTAGCTGCCAAATTTCCACAGGAATACCATCTTTTCCTGAGGACTTTCCTGTAGACTGGTTATACATCACCATTTTTATCTCATCTCCTCCTCTCCTGTTAGTAATTGAGCCTCATCTTTCTCTAACTTTGGTATATTTAATTCTTCCATAAACATTTCCATTTGTAGCTTTTCTTGATTTCCTTATTTCTATGCTTCATACAGACTTTCACAGAATTTCTGAAATATTTCTAATACTTCTAGAGGAATCCTTGTTATCTTCCTTATTACAGGCTCCCTAAACTTGGTGACAGCCCTTTCTAGTTTCTGTTGCCTGAGTCATTGTGCTAAAAGATTTTGTGCTTTAGTTATCATCAAAAAAACAGTTGCTTAACAGCAATCTTTCTAAGCTCATGCATATTATCGAGGTAATCCCTTATTTTGTTTTTAGCATTCTGCAGTTGCTCCTCTAATTGTTCTGTCAGATTCCCCCTATTCTACAATACCTTAACATGTCAGTCCTTCTAAATAATTTTTGTTACTTAACAGTTTCTCCCTTTCTTTTATTTCCACCTTATTTTTCAACTCCACTTAAATTTTATCCCACTCCCTAGATATATTTTCAGAAGAAATTTCTATCTTCTCTAATAGCTCCTGAATAACTGCCACTGTCCATTCCTTAAATTACTCTCTTTTCAACAGATAGGTGGGAAAGCGTTGTGTCTCATTTTTATTTCATTACTCTGTGGTTTTATTTTAGTTATTATTGGCGCATAATCTGAAATAGTTATTGGGTGCCCATCAGGACATTCAATTAAATGCACGTGTTCCTGTAAATTATAAATTCTGTCTAGCCTAGCCCAGTTCTTGTATCTTGGGGAATAATATGTAAACTCATTCTTGACTCTTAGTATTGAATTCACATCTTCCATGCCAAACATTTTCAGATGTTTTCACAAGTCTATCCTCCTTTGTTATATCTTCCCTTCTGGAACCCCCAGTCACATCTTCACTGCTGCAAATCAAATTTCAGTCCCCAACTAAAAGTAATATTCCTTGCTGAAAGCTGACCATCTTCCCTATTTTGTGGATTAGGAATGAAAGAGTGGAGGTGAATAGCCTAATAGGGACAGTTTGTTTACTACCTTGGGCATGGATGATGGATTAGTCCCGACAGTCACCCTGATCTTGCAGAAAATAAGAAAAGGTGGAATGGCCATGACAGCTTATACCTTAAAAACTCTCCTAGCAGAGTTGAGAATAGGAGTCTTCCAAGTGCAGAATTTTAAAGCAGCAGAAGATAGTGGTTCAAAGGGAGGCAATATAAGCTTTTCTAGCACAAAACTGAGATTCCAAGAGGTAGAGGGGAGTTAAGATGCTGAACTCCCTAGAGGAAAAGTCTGACTTCCACTCTAGCCATAAGCAGAAAATTAAGAGGCAGGCAGGCATTGATGGCCAACAGGAGAGCTTTTACAGAAGAGTAAGTCGCACCTGAATTAAGTAGTTTACAAAGGTATTGCAGTAGAGCAGGGGTCTATAATAAGAGTAGGTCCTGATTAACTTTGCGCCACCAACAAGAAAACCTGCTCCATTTAGCTGTGTAACTTTCGAGCAGTGGTTCTCCTGGCTTCTTGTAGTACTTGAACAACCTCTTTAGAGAAAAGCTGTCTGAGGGATTAAAATCCTATCAACCATAGAGTCAAGCTGAGAGAGAAGATTTGGGTGGAGAAAGGATCTTTTTTTGTTGAGTGATCAGGTACGGTTGTAGAGGTATTTTCCTGCAATTTCCCTTTGTCAGGTGAAATTACAGGGAAAACCAATGCTGCCTTATCTAAAAGGGGGTCAATAGAAGGATTTTTGGTGCTTCCTTTTGGGCCTTGGAAGAGGAGGCAGTGGGTGAAAAGGCACAGAAGAAATTCCCTGGCCAGTGGAAGGACAGCATCTGTCCTCCAGGCTTTGGGAGAAGGCTCCCTGGTGCAGAACTGGAGGACCTGATGGTTGGTTGGTGATGGAAAGAGGTCTACCTGAGGAGTGCCCCACTGAAGGGTGACTGCCTGTTTAATGTCCATTGTCCATGTCCGAGCATCTTTTCAGGCTTGTTGGCTGTTGGTGAAGCACCCTCCAAGAGGAAAAAACGCTGAGAGAAGAAGGGAGCCACTTTTGAGATTTTAAGTATTTTTTCTCTGTTTATTTGCTAAGTTTTTCTGCATAGCTGCCTAGCTTGAGCATTTTCTGGCTTGTTAAACTTGATTTCTGTATTAGTAGCTGTATTTAGAGCACAACCAAAAGCTGTTTGCTGAATTTCCTGTTTGCACTTAATTTTAAATCGTTTTTCTTAAAACTTGCATATTTTCTGTCCTTGACCTAGCACTCTTGTGTGGGGTCATTTACTGCACTGTTATAACTTGATATTACTTGTGAACCTCTGCTATCTCTGTAAAAAACAAAAACAAAAAAAAATCTTGCTTTTTCCCACTTTTCTGAGTTAAAAAAGTTCAGTTACAGGCTTGCTGTTCCTGAACTGTTTGAAAGTTTCTGTGAGGCCATTTTTGCTTGGGCTGAAGGAGGGTCTCTCTGTTCATCAGTGGCAGTGACTAACATTGAGCAGCTTCCCTGCCCCTCGTAGAGGTGGTTACTGACTTGAAACTGTAGTTTTATTTTCCCTTTTGGGTCTATTCCTGCTTCTTTCCAGCCCTGCTATCAAACACGCTTTAGAGGCGATTTAGCCGGAGTTGCCACTAGAGCAGCATCGGGCAGCGCCGGTTAAACAAGGTTAAACTCTTTCTGGCTCCAGAAAGTCTGTTCTTCAATTTTTCCCTCAGAACTGCTCTGTTAGGAACCTAAACAGTTTACACCTACACTAAAAAGTGCAGCACTTGTTCCAAATAGCTTTTTCTTCTCAAAAGCTCAGCACTTGTCTTATAAGCATATCCCTTGTCTTATAAGCATTCTCTTTGCAGGTCAAGCACTCCTATATTATACAAATCTCTCACTAGCAAAACCCCCAGGAGTGCCCACTTCCCTGCTAAGCCCACTACTTTTCTGTCTCATACCAACTCATAATTCTTTCTAGCATGTCAAGGGTCAGATGCTGGCGTCCTCTCCTGCCCATTTGGTGAATCTGGGAATTCTGAGACAATGTTACAATTGCCTCATGTACACGGACAACCATCTCCTCCTCCCATGTAACACTAACACTTGTGAGAGATGCAGCTATTTAGCCAGACTGGAGGCTGAGCTCTCTCAACTCAGGACTGGCAAGACCAGGCAGGAGGAGAAGGCAACTACACACACCACAATACCAGTCTCACATAACTCAACCACACCACTGAATCAAACACATAAACACACTAAGACATACTCGAGGCTCTGAGTAAAATTTACCTAAACAGCAGAGGCCTCCAAAGCAGACACCCAAGCAACTGCAAACTCAATACACCACACAAACAACACATAAACAACAAAATCAGTGTGCAAAGCAGTCACTGCCCTTAAGGCCAAATACAACACCAAACATACTTGTCATAGGTGACTCCATAGTCAGACACACTGACGTCCCGCTCACCAGACTGAGTAAGGAGAAGGTCACAGTAAGCTGCCTGTCGGGCGCTAGAATCCGCCACATAAAACAAGCACTCAGGTCTCTCAACAGCAGGTACAAGTACGACTCAGTCATTGTCCACGCTGGTGTCAACGACCTGAGACGTACCTCCTTGGACTACATGAAAAGAGACATTGAGGAGCTCTCTGATCATGTAGCCCAGGCAGGTATGACCCTGACCTTGAGCAGTATCCTACCTTCACCTAGAATGATGCCACAATACAGTGATAAGATGATCAGCTTTAATAATTGGCTTAAATTCTGGTGTCATTCAAAGGGGATCCAATGTCTGTCTGCCTGGGATGACATGCTGGACAAGCCACGCTGTCTTAAGGGACGGCTTGCACCTGTCACCCCTAGGCTTCCGGATATTGGCAAAGGCTCTTGCGACCCCCATAGTGCCTTTTTTAGGCAACGCTCAAATTCTAAACTTACCACCCTAGAACACAAAAAGTAAAAACTAAGGGTAATGCTGCTCAATGCCAGAAGTCTCAATCTCAAGATGCACGCACTCGAGGCCCTTCTCAGTATGGAGAACATCGATGTCTGTGCTGTGACAGAAACCTGGTTCAAGGCTCCTGAGAGCACCCCAGCACTAGCAGGTTTCACCTCATATCATGCGTTCCGGCCCCAAAATCCGGACAACACCAAGAAAGGAGGGTGTCCATATTCATAAAGGACACCCACACCTCAAGGTTGGTGGCAATGCACGATGCATCGGAGACCATCCAGGTGCAATTAACCATAGGCAAGACTGCTCTGCAATTTGTAGCATGTTACAGGCCACCCTCTCAAACTCAGGAACCTCACATGGCCTTCCTGAAAACAATGGAGGGATAAATGTATCTCCAAACACCATCATACTAGGTGACTTCAACTACCCTAATATAGACTGGGAACACTACTCAAGCCCAAACACTCTAGCCCAAAGGTTCCTGGAGTTCATAAACTCAAATGCCATGGAACAACTAGTCACCATCCCCACAAGAGGAGAAAACATACTTGATCTCATCATCACGAACATGGGATCACAATGTTCAACACCGGAAGTATACCCCTCACTGGTGAGATCAGATCATAAACTAATCTCGCTGGAGGTCCTCATCCCGCCCCCACCTGAAACAAAAATGACCACAGTGAAAAACTTGTCAAAAGCCGACTTCACACTTCTAAAAACTAGTGTGGTCTCCTTTAAGGCCCCTGAGCCAGTGGTAAACATTACTCAAACCGCTGAATCACTTACAAATGCCTTCTACCAGCACCTGCAGGACTGCATGGATCAGGCAATCCCAAACAAAACTAAGACTCTTTGTACCAAAGGCAAGCGTCCAGTCTGGTGGACCCCAGCCATAAACAAGCTCTACAACAAAAGGAGGAAGCTACTACAAGATAGAGCAAAATCCTTGAAAGGTAAGACACCTTTGATCATTATAAGTAAAAACTAAGAGCTCTCATAAAATCATCCAAGGCAAATTTTGAGAGAAAAATCACCAAGGATTCAAAAGACAATCATAAGGCCTTCTTTAGCTATGTTAGAAACCTAGGAGGAAACTCCCAGATATGCTCAGAATTAGTTCAAAATGATGTGAAGATTACTGAACCTACACACATTGCCAACATACTGGCTGACAGGTTCAGTGCAAACTTCTCCCCTCCCCAAAAGGAGAGATATCTATACCAGAGGATTGTAGCCCCCAAACATCTCCAACGCCCAGGTGAGAACTGCTCTCTCCAAAGCAAAAACACAGCATCCATGGGAGCGGTTTGTGTCCCGGCTGTGTCCTCCATGAACTCAATGAGGAATTAAACCCGCAGTTAGGACAGCTGTTTAATCTTAGCCTCACCTCAGGATACGTACCCAAGGAGTGGCGCACGGCGACTGTGGTCCCACTTCACAAGGCGGTGCCTCCACCGACCCTGGAAATTACCGTCCCATTAGCTTGACAAGCCTTATCTGCAAAGCCATGGAGAGGATCATAATGGAACTCATAAATAAAGACATAGGAACTTGCAGACTTTGGATCCAACCCAGTTTGGCTTTGTCAAAGGCAGATCATGCCTTTTAAACTTGGTTGACTTTTTGAGACAGTCACCAAGGCCATTGATGAGGGAAAGGCAGTCCATACAGCCTATCTTGACCTGGCAAAGGCCTTCACACAATACCCCACTCAGGTATCATCAAAAACTCATCAGCTTGAATGTAAACCCATACATCACAAGATGGGTTGCAAACTGGCTAAGTGACAGAACCCACAGGGTCAGAGTTGCTGGAGCCATGTCAGACTCAAAGCCTGTCACAAGTGGTGTCCCACAGGGCTCAGTCCTGGGTCCACTCTTGTTCGGCATCTACTTTTCTGAAGTACAAGCAAACACAGGAGGGTTATGGCTGACAAAGTCTGCAGATGACTGCAAACTGGGCGCCATAGTCGAAAACACATCTGACATAGATATCCTTCAGAAGGGCCTCACAGAAACGGATAACTGGTGCCAGAGCCATGGCCTAAAGTTAAATGCCAAGAAATGCATAGTCATACACTTCAGGAAAAACAAGGTTACCCCTAGCTACCATATAGGTGGCAATCCACTGAGCACAGAAGAAGTCATCAGGGATCTGGGGACCCAGGTTGACAGTAGCCTTTCGTTTGACACTCATGTTGCTAAAGTAGTTAGGAAAACCTTCTACATTGCCCACCTGATCACGAAGGGATTCACATCTAGATCAAGGGAGGTCATCGCCCCCCTGTACTCATCACTCATTAGACCTATGATTGAGTACAATGCCCCATTCGGAATGTATCTGACCAGACACCTGCAGCAGCTGGAAAGGCCCCAAAAGTTCCTCACCAAAAGGATAAAGGGTCTCAAAAATATGTCTTATGCTGCCCGACTGAAAGAACTCCAGCTCTATTCAGTCTCATACCGCTTGCTCAGAGGTGACCTGTGCCTGACATATAAGGCCATGTCAAACCCTGATTTGATGAATATGCTTCACCTCATAAAATCTAGATCCCTCAGAACCACAAGGGCGCGAGACTTAAACCTTGACACGGTTATTAATAGAACATGCTGGAGGGACAGATTCATCACCCAGAGACTCCCTATGCTGTGGAACAAAATCCCGGTACATGTGAGGCAGAGCACCTCGCTGGCCTTGTTCAAGAGGAATCTCGACCAATGGATGGGGGATCGCAGATATACCCCAGGGATTACTTCAGTGTCACTGCTTGACAGAGGCACAGCAAAATAATAGGCATAGTTTTATTCAAACTAAAGGGGTGGCGAAAGCCAAATAACTATGGGCTAGGCTTATAAATGCCCTTGGGCAGATAGCCTAGTATGAACCTATGAACCTATGAACCTATTCATGGGGATCCCTCCAAGGAGCAGCTTAGGGAGTCTGTCATCACACTGTCTTGTGAAGGAATGTATGTGCCTGTGAAGGTGATGTCCATCTGGGTGTCTAAGCTTCATGCCTCCTGTGCTAACCTGCAAAACCGTTAAGACCTGATGCCTTCCTGTTTCTTTATGTATCTAGGAATTGAGCAGAGAAGAATCTGCCTACAGTCCTTCATAGTCTTACCTTGGTCTTGGAGAGTTTTGAACAGACTGGCAGCCCGAGGACCAAACAGTAGGTCTTTTTTCCAAGGAGGAGTCTAAAAGTTTTGATTTGAAGTCCTCAGGAAAAGGCTGGCTACAAAGCCATGCACATCTGTGGATTACAAACCCAGTAGCTACTACCCTAGAAGAAGCATCCACAGCATTGCAACTGCACTTAATGATGTTTCTGGCTATTTGAGCAGCCTGGGAAAGTCGATTCAGCATTTGTTGCCTTGATTCTGTAACTTTGTTCAAGGACTGAAGTATAGAAACCAAGTATTTAGTCAATTGAGTCTGGTAGTTAATTGCCCTAAAAGCAATGGTAGAAGAGGTGCATATCTTCCTTCCCTATCTATCCATAGCCCTACTGTCTTTATAGGTACGGTGTCAGCATTCAGTAAAAACAAAGCAAGAGATACTGCAGAGGGTTCTGTCATGGGATTCTTGTACAAATATTTTAGGTCATCAGGCACCTTGTAAAAACCTGTCTGGTCTTTTAGTGGCTGGTGGTTGAGAGTCAGGTGCTTAAGAAGTGGACTGGAATGCATCCTGGAAAGCCTCAAGACTAGGAGGACTGGGGAAGGGGTAGGAATACCCATTCCTAACAAAAGTAATACTGCTTCTGTATGCCAGATCTGAGTGGATTGTTAATTCAAAATGTTTCATCATGTTCTGGATAGTCTACCCAAAGGAAGCTTCCTTAACAGGCATCCAGAGATCATCTGAAGAGATTTGCCCAGGAGAATGCAGTTGAGAAGGCTATTCTATAGAATGATCTAGACCATAATCTTGTTTTTCCATTTCAATTTTCACATTGGGAGCACACTAATCAACTTGTTGATCAGTGTGCAGCATCTTTGAAGGCTCGTAAACCATTTGGATTTTGTCCTAATTTTTCTCTTTATTTTAGCACTCTTCTGGCATTTCTTCTTCTCTGTCAAGTCAGAGAGAGATGCACAGACACTGACCTGACACAGAGATTATATACTTACAACTGCCTTGTTTTATATGTTCAGAAGGCATAACATTCATCCTGGTCGTGCCTCCTTAGCAAACAATAGGACTTTATTGCACTAAAAGAGTGCATTTTCTGCATTAATAACATGAAATTAGTGTAAAAATAAACAAAGTACATGAAACAGAAAAGATTAGAGAAGTGAACAATGTGTTGCTGGCTGCAGCATACTAGGAGCAGATGTACATTTACCTACTGCTGCTGTTGCAGTGTTGTTTGCTGACCTAGCTGTTACAAGCTAGCAATAATGCCTAACAGGGTAGGGGTTATTGGGGAAATAATGGACTGCCCAGGGGTGTTGCGGCAGACCACCTCTGGAAGGTCCATTTTCATAGATTCATATGTATATACCATGCTAACGGACAAGATTAGTACCACCAATTTTGGAGGAGATCTTAACAATATTTTGGAGTGCAAAGAGAGTATGTGGCAATTGGTGCTGGGGGCAGATATGCCACCTGGCATTAACAAATCCATTAATTTGAAATGCTTTTTAAAGTATAGGTAGTGTTTAAATTTATATGCATATTTATTTTTATATTTAGATATTTTATTTTTTATTTAGTGTGTACAAACTTGATTGTTTTATTTATGACAGTTTATAGTTATGTATTTTACATATGTATTGGTTTAATCAATTGATTTGAGGTCATTTCCTGTAGTGTTAGTATTTAAGGAACTGGGTGTGTTTTGTAAGTGTTTCTGAGGAAGTTCACGTAATAAATTTGTGAATGAAAGTGCTAAAACACTTGGCTTCTTTTTGGTCCTTTGGTTGCTCACCAGTTTTCAGGTTTTTCAGTTTCTTGTTGTTTGTGACCAGCGTTTTATTCATCTGTGGGATTTTGTGACATTCTGGAGAGTTTACCATGGCGACTGAAAGTGCCAATTTAAGTAGTGATGACAATTTGCTTGATTTAACTGTGTATCCAGTTCCTGGCAGTGGGTCTGTTGGGAGTAACAGTGGGGATTTTAAATCCCGAGAAGAACTTGTATCTTTTATTGTCAGAATCGTCAAAGATACTTTCAAACACACGGATACCAAAGAAATTGGTTCAGACACCTGTCCTAGTGATTCTGGGCAAAGTTCGGTATGCTTATCGGACGTTGTAGGCAAAATAGATGAAAGTTCCTCTTTTGCCACTGTTTCAAATGTTGCGGTGACCGAGGGAGGAAGTGACGTCACAGCAACCACCAGCAGTTGACATACGGCAGTTACATCGGCGTCTAACAACAACAGCAATGGTAAAGGGGTGAACAAAGCCGGAGTTTGGGATTATATTTGCAAACAGCATTCTAATCCTTTTGTGGACACACGACCGGATGTGTTGGACATTGAAACAAGTAAGTTATCTAATGAAAACGGCTATACTGACAATATTAATTGCAAAAAAAGTATTCACGAACTTGAGAAGATGGTGCTTAAGTATGCCATGTTGGATTTAGAGATCTCCTATTTGGGAGAATGTATTTCACGAAAGCTTGTGCCGTTGGGTTTGCGTGTAGCAAAGTTTCCCAATTGTGTTATTGCTGGGGATGATTTGAGCAGACAATTGATAGACCTGTACAACAATACAGGTTTAGCCATGATGGCATGCCTAGTAACACATTATACGAATGAACTTGAAACTACCAAGGAACTTATTAAACAACTTGACCAAAAGATAAAAAGTTTTGAATGTTTCAAGGACTTTATCATTTTATAGAATGGTGCAGAGGCGAAGGCCGACAGGCATCTAGCATCAATTGTGGCTAGGAAGCAGAACAAACTCAAAAGGGACATTGTAGCTTATCATTTGAAACAGGCTTATGTATTGCATGATAAGCAAGTTGAGAACTCCAATGGTACTCATGTCACTGAAAATACAGTTTGTTTAGATTCTCATGATGGGGTCCAAGAGGTTCCAAATAGAGTGCCACCTGTATCAGTCGGTGTTCATGTTGGTACAAAGGTTATTGACAAAAATAATGGACACACTACTGTGAATGATAATATTGAGGGTGGCACTGCCTCTGAATCCTTAGACCAGCAATTGACCAACCGGACACAAACAAATTATGCTCAAGTTGTGGCTGGTGGCCAACAGACACAGAATCAGGGCCCTTTTCGGTCAGCCCTGACAGTGAACAAACAGACTCACAAGTGGAACAACAATTTCCACAACAAATGGAAGGGCAAAGGGAAAGGGAAATATCCCAATCAAAGGACGTACAAGTGAACAATTTTCCACTAACTGATGAATTTTGTATTAATGTTATGAATTTGTCAAGCACTGTTTTGTCAACTGAATTGGTGAATGTGTTAAAGAAAGGTTTTTCTTTCATTCCGAACAATAAGGTTAACATCGGGAAATTGTTAATTGAGTTTAGATTGTATTTGAGGAAACTCAATTTATGTTATATTATGCATGACGTGTTGGCTACTTCTTATACTCCCAATAATGGTGGACTTAAGAAAGCTAGTACTTTCAATCCACCTTTACACAATACTTTACAAGTTTTTCAAACTTTGTGTGAACAGGAGTTTAGGAAGATGGATCATCGGCTTGTAGACGACAATATAAATAGATCTGAAAGGCAAGCATTATATGATTTGTGTAAAAATCCCAATATTAGAACAATGAAGGCTGACAAAGGGGGGCAAAATAGTAGTTATGGACACTTCTCAGCACAATGAATCTATGATGAATAAGAACTGCAAGGAACAACCACGAAAAGTAAAAAAGTTTAATATGAAACGAGCGCTTTCACGCACACTCAGGTGCGCTTCATCAGGTTACAATTAAACAAAAAAGA
Source organism: Protopterus annectens (assembly GCF_019279795.1). Lineage (NCBI taxonomy): Eukaryota > Metazoa > Chordata > Ceratodontiformes > Protopteridae > Protopterus > Protopterus annectens. Next base: position 693,740,528 of record NC_056748.1, on the reverse strand, counting down.
CCATTCTCTTATATACAAAAACAGATTTCAATTAAGTAATCCATAAAGCAGTAATTGGGCAATTAAAACCATAATGATTCCAAGATTTAAAGAGGCAAGAGTTCTTAAAAGCTGCCAATGCTAAAACTCAAGCATGCAAGATACATTGCAAATAAAATTGCATGTTTTATCACCAATAAAAGTGGTAAAAATATAATATATATCATAATTTACATGCATATTTTCAGTATTAGAACTTCTCTACATATTATCCATAGACTTGAATGACAAAATTCGTCAAGAAGTATATACTGCGAACTAAAGATAATGTTTGGTTAGAATCATTTATCTCATACTAGCTTACTAGTCAAAAACCCTACTATAACATATAAACCTTTAATATCAGTGCCCAGAATCACTGTTTACTAACCTGACTGAAAAATATATTAGCTGTGCGCTAAAAAAAACATGCCTCATATTTAGCGGCAGGGTAGTGGGTTCATCATAAGGTTAAAATGTTCCATTGCTACGGAATCATACCAAGGAATTTTTTAAAAGTATGTGAACAATGCAAGATATTATTTGCTGCCTAACATCGACCAGTTAGTCATACATATAAAATAAAACAATTATCAATCAGATCAAGATTCAAGGGTGTTAAGGATACATAAAGGCTAAAACATATAGCAAACACATATATTAAATATATATTCATATCCTATATGGTTATCTATTTATATTCATGTAGTAAACATTTCAATTAATAAAGTTTAAAATACTTAAAGTTGTGTGTTGATCTCATAATTGAATCTATGTTAGTTATGTTAGAAGACAGTGAGACGTATCAAAGGGTTCAGGCTACTGATATTAGGTTCATAGGTTCATACTAGGCTATCTGCCCTAGGGCATTTATAAGCCTAGCCAGAGTGTGTTTGGCTTTCGCCACCCAATTTAAATTAATTTTGCTATGCCCTTTTTCGAGGTTAGTATACTGTGCCTCTGTCTAACAGTGACACAGAAGTGATACCCGGGATAAACCTACGATCTCCCATCCACTCATCAAGATTCCTCTTGAAGAGAGTCAATGAGGGACTCTGCCTAACCTGGACTGGGATTTTATTCCAGAGTGAAGGGAGCCTCTGGGTTATGAATCTGTCCCTCCAGCATGTCCTATTTATTTCAGTGCTGAGGTTCAAGTCTCTCGAGCGTGTAGCTCGATGGGATTTGGATTTTTGAGGTGCAGCATGTCCCTTAATTCCGGGTTGGACATGGCCTTATACGTCAGGCACAGGTCGCCTCTGAGCAGGCGGTATGCCACTGAGTAGAGCTGGAGTTTCTTTAACCGGGCAGCATATGGCATCTGTTTGAGCCCTTTGATCCTCTTGGTGAGGTACTTTTGGGGTCTTTCCAGTTGCTGCAGGTGTTTGGTAAGGTACATCCCAAAAGGGGCATTGTACTCGATTATGGGCCTGATGAGGGATGAGTAAAGAGGCACGATGACCTCCCTAATCTAGATGTGAATCCCTTCATGATTAGGTGGGCTATATAAAATGTTTTTCTAGCCACTTTGGCCATGTGGTTGTCAAATGAGAGATTGCTATCAACTTGGATCCCCAGGTCCCTAATTACTTCTTCTGTACTTAATGGATTACCACCTATGTGGTAATTTGTGGGCACTTTGTTTTTGCCAAAGGGGATGACTATACACTTTTTGGCGTTTAGCTTGAGGCCATGGCTCTGGCACCAGTTGTCTGTTTCTATGAGGCCCTTTTGGAGGATGCTTGTGTCGGCTGGAGAGTCGATTATGGCGCCCAGTTTGCAGTCATCTGCGAACTTGGTCAGCCACAGTCCTTCCGTGTTGGCCTGTACCTCCGAGAAATATATAGCGAACAAGAGAGGTCCTAGGACTGAGCCTTGTGGGACGCCACTTGTAACTGGTTTGGAGTCTGACATGGCTCCAGCAATTCTAACCATGTGGGTTCTGTCCTTGAGCCAGTTTGCAACCCATCTAGTGACATAGGGGTTTATATTTAAGCTGGTGAGCTTATCTATAATGCCCGAGTGGGGTATTGTATCGAAGGCTTTTGCGAGGTCCAGATAGGCTGTGTGGACCACCTTCCCTTCGTCAATGGCCTTGGTGACTGTTTCAAAGAAGTCAACCAGGTTTAAGAGGCAGGATCTGCCCTTAAAGCCAAACTGGGTAGGATCCAGTGTCTGTAGGTCCCCAATATCTTTATTTATGAGGTCCATGATGATCCTTTCCATAGCTTTGCAGACCAAGCTAGTCAGGCTTATGGGGCGATAGTTTCCAGGGTCCGTTGAGGCACCACCTTTGTGGAGAGGGACCACTGTTGCTGCACGCCACTCTTTGGGTACATATCCTGTAGTAAGACTGAGATTGAACAGTAGTTTTATGTTTGGGTTTAGCTCTTCTTGGAGTTCATGTAGGACGCAGCCTGGGACACCGTCTGGTCCCATTGATGCTGTGTTTTTGCTTTGGAGGCGGCTCCCACCTGAGCATCTGAGATGTCAGGGGCAGCACTCTGCTGGGATAGATATTTGCCCTTTTGGTGGGGAGGGGGGGAGAAGTTTGCGCTGAACCTGTCAGCTAGGATGTTGGCAATGTCTGTGGGATCAGTGTATTTTTGTCATTTTGGACTAATTCTGAGCATATCTGGGAATTCCCACCCAGGTTCCTAACATAACTAAAGAAAGCCTTGTGATTATCCTTAGTGTCCTGTGCAATTTTTCTCTCGAAGCTGGCCTTTGACGATTTTATGAGTGCCCTTAGTTTTTTGCTAATACTGATCAGAGATGCCTTCCCTTTTTGGGATTTTGCTCTATCATGTAGTAGTTTCCTCCTTCTATTGTATAGTTTGTTTATGGCTGGGGTCCACCAGACAGGTCGTCTGCCTTTGGAGGATTGGGTCTTGGTTTTATTTGGGATTGCATGATCCATGCATTCCTGAAGGTGTTCATAGAATGCATTTATAAAAGATTCTGCAGTCTGGGCCGTATTTTCCACAGGCCCGGGAGCCTTGAAGGATTCCACCTCGGTTTTGAGGAGTGTGAAATTTGCTTTAGAGAAGTTTTTCACTGTGGTTTTCTGGGCAGGGGGTGGGGTCGGGATGTGAATATCCAGTGAGACCAGTTTATGGTCTGATCTTACCAGTGAGGGATACACTTCTGGTCTGGAGCATAGAGTCCCCATGTTGGTGATGATCAGGTCCAGTATGTTTTCCCCTCTTGTGGGAGTGGTAACAAGTTGTTCCATAGCATTTGAGTTTATGAATTCTAGGAACCTTTGGGCAAGGGTGTTGGAGCTAGAGTAATGCTCCCAATCTATGTTTGGGTAGTTGAAGTCGCCCAATATAATGGTGTTCGGAGAGACCTTCATATTTTCCAGTGTTCTCAGGAAGGCCGAGTGGGGTTCCTGGGTTTGGGAGGGTGGTCTGTAGCAGGCAATAAACTGGAAGGCAGTTTTACCCACTGTTAGTTGCACATGGATAGTCTCTGATGCTTCGTGCTTTGCCACCAATCTGGAGGTGTGGGCATCTTTGATGAATATCGATACTCCCCCTCCTTTTGTGGTTCGGTCCAAGTTTTGGGGCCAAAAAGCATGGTATGAGGTATAACCTGGTAGTGCTGGGGTGCTCTCGGGAGTCCTGAACCAGGTTTCTGTTACTGCACAGATATCGATGTTCTCCATGCTAAGGAGAGTTTCGAGTGAGTGCATCTTGAGGTTTAGACTTCTAGCGTTGAGTAGCATTACTCTTAGTTTCTTATCCCTTGTGATACCTATGGAGGTGGGTTTGTCTTTTGAGCCTTGCCTAAAAAAGGCACTATGGGGGTAGCAACAGCCTTTGCCAATATCCGAAAGCCCAGGGGTGACAGGTGCAAGCCGTCCCTAGCAAAGCATAGTGGCTTGTCGTGCATATCATCCCAAGCTGACAGGCATTGGATCCCCTTTGAATGACACCAATACTTAAGCCAATTGTTGAAATTGATCATCTTGTCTTCATATTGTGGCATCATTCTTGGTGAGGGTAAGATGCTACTCAAGGTCAGGGTCATACCAGCCTGGGCTACATGCTCAGAGAGCTCCTCTATGTCTCTTTTCATGTAGTCCAGGGAGGTACGTCTCAGGTCATTCACACCAGCATGGACAATGACTGAGTCATATTTGTACTTGCCTTGGAGTGACCTGAGTGCTTGTGTTATGTGGCGGATCCTAGCGCCAGACAGGCTGCTCACCGTGACCTTCTCCTTGTTCAGCCTGGTGAGCGGGACGTCAGTGTGCCTGTCGATAGAGTCACCTATTACAAGTGTATCAGGTGTGTTGTTTAGCCTTAAGGGCTGTGACTGTTCGGCACACTGGCTTTGTGAGATATGTGTTGCACGTGTTTTGTTTTGGGGTAGCGGTTGCTTGGGTGTCTGCTTTGGAGGTCTCTGCTTAGAGCCTCCGAGTATGTTTTTGTGTGATTATGTGTTTGGTTTGCTGTCGTGGTAGGTCTATGCGAGACTGGAATTGTAGTGAGTGTGGTTTCCTTCTCCTCCTGACTGGTTATGCCAGTACTGGGTTGAGAGAGCTTAGCCTCCAGTTTGGCTATATGGTTGCATCTCTCACATGTGTTGGAATTTGTTGGGAGGAGGAGAGGGTTTGTCTGTGTACATGAGGCAGTTGTAACATTGCCTCAAGATTCCCATATTCACCAGCTGGACCGGAGAGGAGATTGACAACTGACCTTTGGACATGCTAGAATAATATTGGGAATTCCTTTATAATTGAAAACAAGGGCCAATGGGGAGCGAGGGTGTAGTGCTTTTAATTTTTAGTGCTGACTTATAATTGCTTTAGTGAGCAAGTGCCAGGTAACAAGTGCAATGTGTTACAGGTAACTTAAATGCAAAAACGACAAACAGTAACTTTCTTTCAAGCGAAGCAAGGAAATAAGTACAGTAAGCAATGCAGATATCACTAGGGATCCACAGAAGCGCTGAGAAGCCGCGTTTTAGGTGGAATTAGCGTTCCAGGGAAATAACAAGCATACAAACAAAGCTAGATTCAGCAGGCCTGGATCTAGTCTATGCTACAGCAAACAAGGTGTACCAATTTCAGTAAGATACAGTTCAAATATTCAGGCACTATAAACGTTTAACCAGAAATTCCCAGCCCAGAAGGGCAGAGTCCAGCCTCTCCTCCCACAAGAGTGCAGACCACGAACCTTCTTAATGTAAAATAACTGGCCTGAAGCCCAAGTGCTTAAACCAGAGCTAATACACTTTAAGAATAACAGACACTGAGCTCTCAATCAGCAGTTCCCAACTTAGAATGATGAAAGCTACCTGTCCTGCCACCACAGTGCATGCCACAAACCTTCCTAATGTAGAACAACTGGTCTGAAGCCCAAGTGCTTAATCCAAAAGACTTAGAATGATAGCTACACTTTAACCAAGTTACTACCAAGCAGTAATAAATGCAACTGAATACTTTAAATAATGCCTGGATTAGTGCTCAAGTTATACAAACAAAGCTAGATTCAGCAGGCCTGGATCTAGTCTATGCTACAGCAAACAAGGTGTACCAATTTCAGTAAGAAGAAATTCAGATATGCATGCACTATAAGCCTTCAACCAGAAATTCCCAGCTCAGAAGGGCAGAGTCCAGCCTCTCCTCCCACAAGAGTGCAGACCACGGAACCCTCTTAATGTAAAATAACTGGCCTGAAAGCCCAAGTGCTTAAACCAGAATTAATATACTTTTAGAATAACAGACACTGAGCCCTCAATCAGCAGTTCCCAACTTAGAAGGATGTAAGCTACCTGTTCTGCCACTACAGTGCAGACCACAAACCCTCTCAATGTAAAACAACTGGTCTGAAGCCCAAGTGTTTAAACTAAAAGGCTTAGAATGAGTTACACCAAGCAGTAATAAATACAATTGAGAACGTTTAAGATGACGCAAAAGCAAAATAAAGTAGGAAGAAACACAAGTACAGTAAAAGCAGAAGATTTTTTTTTTTTTTTTTTTTTTTTTAGAAAAGTAGCAAAAGCAGTAGTAAATACAATTCTCATGCAGTGCAAGCTGGCACACTTGAATATGTAGCAATATTAGTCCACACACAGTTTGAAAAAATGTAATTAAATTAAAAAGGACTAAAAGCAAGTGCAGAAAGGGTTTATTAGGTAGAATGCGGTAAAGAGATGTCCTGGGGGAGTGCCTTAGATCAAATCTACAGTGGGGCAGGCACTGCAAAAGCCACCAAATTTAAACTACAACAGTTTTTTAAGAGTTAACACTTTATTATTTGATATGTTTAGTCAGGGTGAATTGGACCATCAAAGTTATGAATATCTTTTGGTAGAGCATCCCAAGTTGGCCACTCTGTTTGGCATTCCCAAGATACATGTTAATACACAAGAACCACCGTTTAGACCCATTATTTCAGCTAAACAATCCAAAACAGAGAATATATCTATTTGGCTTGACCATCTGTTAAATCCGATTGTGCAGAAATCTAGATTTTATATCAGAGATTCTTGGCATTTATTGGAAGAACTACGGAAGTTAAACATCTCTTTGCAGTCTGTTAGTATTGCTACGCTTGATGTGAAATCTTTATACACTTCCATCAAGCAGGAAGAAGGGTTGGATTATCTGAGGGAGTATTTGACTCGTTATACTGACATTGGTAATATTAAAGTAAACACCATATGTACCCTAATGGAGATTGTGTTAGATAATAATTTTTTTAGATTTGGTAAGCATTTCTATAAACAGATTTCGGGAGTGGCCATGGGGGCCAGAGTGGCTCCAGCTTTTGCCAATTTGGTAATGGCTAACTGGGAGCTCAAATTTTTGGTCAATCACCCTAGTTTTTGCAAAGTGCTTTCTTATTTTCAATTTATAGATGATTTATTATTTTTATAGACTGGTACTTTTGAGGAGTTTTCCGCATTGGTGGATGTTTTGAACCACACCACAGATTTTTTGGTGTTTAAAATCAGTGGATTTGGAGTGAGTATTCCATTCCTTGATGTTTTACTTACTGTGGATGTAACTAACAACAAATTTAATAGTCAGATATATAGAAAGGAGTTTTTTGACAATCAGTATCTACACAAGGACAGTTTACACCCCATTCATATGAAGAAGGGGGTTGTGAAGGGGCAAATTATCCGTCTTAGTAGACTGACTACAAATGATGATGTTTTTCTTAGGGAAGTTTTATTTTTACGATCTTTATACATAGAGGATACACCACTGACTGGATTCAAAACATTGAGCAGGAAGTTTTCACACTTAGAAAGGGAGTAGCTAAGCCCATTCTTTTGTCTGATCACATAGGTGTCAGTTCTAGATCTATTCATTCTAATTTAGGAAGTACTTATAATATTCCCTTTCCTTTACCCATCGTTGACGAAATGTGGTTCATTAAGGACATCATCATCAACAATTGGAAGGTGGTGCTAGGTAATAAAGAGTTGGTTGGCACCGTAGGGGTTAAACCTATTTTTTCTTACAAAAGAATCACCAACATCAAATCTATACTTGAAATGGACCACACTAGGTGTCAGGACAATATAAGAGCTGTTAGTATCAAGAGGGGAACATTTGCATGTAAGAACTGTAGACAATGTAGATTTATTAGCAACAGCACAAGTGTATATGTTAAGGCCCTCAACTATACTATCTGGGCTAAAGATTATTACAACTGTAATTCTGAGTATGTAGTCTACATAGCCAATTGTGTATCATGTGAACATTATTACATAGGTAAAACTAAAAGGGTTCTCAAAAGGAGAATCTATGAACACAATTTAGCAATAAAAAACAAAGATAGATTCAATTCTTTGGCCAAACATGCATTAGTTTGTAGGGAGTTTAAGAAATTTGAGTTTTCTGTGGTGGTCAAGATTAGTACCACCAATTTTGGAGGAGATCTTAACAATATTTTGGAGTGCAAAGAGAGTATGTGGCAATTGGTGCTGATATGCCACCTGGCCTTAACGAATCCATTAATTTGAAATGCTTTTTCAAGTATAGGCAGTGTTTAAATTTATATACATATTTATTTCAAAATATATGTGTATATGTATTTATTTATTTTTATATTTAGATATTTTATTTTTTATTTAGTGTGTACAAACTTGATTGTTTTATTTATGACAGTTTATAGTTATGTATTTTACATATGTATTGGTTTAATTAATTGGATTTGAGGTCATTTCCTGTAGTGTTAGTATTTAAGGAACTGGGTGTGTTTTGTAAGTGTTTCTGAGGAAGTTCACGTAATAAATTTGTGAATGAAAGCGCTAAAACACTTGGCTTCTTTCTGGTCCTTTGGTTGCTCACCAGTTTTCTGGTTTTTAAGCTAGCAATAATGCCTAACAGGATAGGGGTTATTGGGGAAATAATGGACTGCCCAGGGGTGTTGTGGCAGACCACCTCTGGAAGGTCCTTTTCCATAGATTCATATGTATATACCATGCTAACGACCACTAGGGCCCTTAAAAGCCTAGCCATGCAACCCAAATATGACCCACAAATTCAATTTACTGTTTGTTTATAGGGGGTTATTTACTGACTGCCTCTGTCCTTCAGAGACATAGGAGTCAGACTAGGGGTGAATTTTTGATTACCCATCCACAGGTCCAAGCTGCACTTAAATAGTGATAGGGAGGAACTCTGCTTCACAAGGATGGGGAGCCTGTTCCAAAAAGTGGGAATTCTCTTAGAAACATAGCTGCCTCTTGAACATATCCTATTTATTTTGCAAGCAAAATTTAGGTATTTTAATCTAGTAGTTCTGATACTGCTTATTTTAAGGATGTGCAAAAGATTAATCAAAATTGGGTCCAGGGATGCCTTGTATGCCAAGCAAATATCACCTCTCAGAAGTCTGTATGATACAGAGTAAAGAGACAGGGACTTGAGACGGTCAGCGTAGGACATTATGTTTACTCCCTGTATTCTTTTTGTAAGGAACCTTTATGGACATTCCAGTTGCTGCATATGTCTTATCAGGTACATACTGAAAGGGACATTAAACTCATGATGGGCCTGATGCGGGCCAAGTACAGTGGTATGATGACCTCTCTGGACTTGCATGCTGTCCCTCTGATTATAAGTTGAGCAACATAGAATGAATTTCTTACTACCCTGGACATGTTGGTCGAGGGCTAGGTTACTATCTACATGAGTTCCCAGATCCTTGTCTACTGAATCAACTTTTAAGGGTGTTTTACTGATGATTTAGTTACACAGGGTGGCAGACTTCCTAAAAAGCACTACAATGTATTTCTTGGTATTCAGTTTAAGCCATGGCCTTGCCATCAAGTGTTTACCTGTATTAGACTTTCCCGAAGGCTGTTCTTGTTTTGGTTTGATTCAATGACTTATCTGCAAACTTGGTTAGTCAGAGGTCTTTGACATTGGCTTTGACATCTGAGAAGTAGATGCCAAACAGGAGTGGGCCTAGCACTGAGCCCTGGGGGACTCCACTGGTGACTGGCCTCTTTGTGGAGTTGGCCTCACTGCTTCTAACTTCCTGGATCCTATAAGTGGGCCAGCTACCTATCCATCACGTTATAAAGGGGTTTATACCTAGTTCTGTAAGTCTGTTGACAATGCCCAAGTGGGGTATTCTATCAAATGCCTTAGCCAGATCTAGGTAGACAATATGCACAGTTTTCCCCTCATCCATTGACTTAGTGACCTTTTCAAAGAAGTCCACCAGATTCAGTAAGCATGACTTTCTTTTGACAAAGCCAAACTGGGATGGATCCAGTGTTCATGGGTCTCCTATGTCCTTGTTGAAAATTCCAATGATAATTCATTCCAAGACTTTTCAAACAGACTAGTCAGACTAATGGGTCTGTAGTTTACAGGATTTGTTAAAGGTCCTCCTTTATGAAGGGGTATGACCATCACGTTCCTCCATTCACGTGGCACAAAGCCTGTTTTTAAGACTGTAGGTAAGTAATGACTTCAGGGGTTCCTGGTAAGTTGTATTTTAGACTACTCAGGAGGCATCCTATGGTGTTATCGGGGCCCTATCCTTGATTTTCAAGAGTGCTTCCACTACCACTACAGGCTCCCTAGTTATGCTTGAGGGTATTATTGGGGTGGGGGTAGCTGGGGTTGAGAGACAGGTAAAGCTGGAACTGAATTTGTCTGCCAACAGGTTCACTATATTGCCAGGCTCAGTGAATGTAGCACCATTAACCACCAGTTCAGCATACTGCTGTGTGCTGCCCTTGAGGTTTCTGACATAGCTATTGAAGCCCTTAGGGTTATCCTTCACCTTGGAGGACATCTTAAT